>NC_057802.1:262277161-262509000 GCF_018294505.1 Triticum aestivum
CGTCCCGGTACATCTTGTCCACGCAAATGATTGCGTCCTTCTCATCTGATGGAATGTACATGACGCCCACTAGCCCTGGCATGTTCAAGGTGTTGTAGGCATAGTGGGATGCCGCCATGAATTTGGCTAGAGCTGGGCGTCCAAGGATTCCGTTGTATGGCAGGGGGAGGTCGACCACATCAAACACAACCTTCTCAGTCCAGTAATTCAACTCTCCCCCGAATGTTACCGGCAACGTGATCTTCCCCTTAGGACAACTCCTGCCGGGGTTGATCCCTTGGAACGTGCCAGTAACCTCAAGCTCTTCCTCTGTTATCTGAAGTTTGCCGATGACCTTTGGAGAAATCGGATTCAACCCGGCCCCACCGTTAACCAACATCTTTGTGACTTTGAGGTTGAAGACCATTGGTGAGACCAACAACAGAAAACACCCTACTGCAATGGTGCGGTCGGGGTGGTCCTCTTCATCGAACATGATGGGCGTGCGTGACCACTTGAGCGGCTTCGGAGAATCTGTCGCTGGCTCCATGGCATTGACTTCACGCACCCACTTTTAAGCTAGCGGTGAGAGGAGTGCAGAGATGCACCCCCGTCAATGCACAAGGCGTTAGTGGCCTTCTGGAATTCCTGCTCGCTAGTTTCCTCTTCATCCCCTCCATCACTTTTATCATTGCAATCTTCCTTCTCACGGCCTCTGGCGGGTTTTCCTTCATTCCGAGGAGCCTTGCCGGGGCAACTTACTTCGCCGCCTCGGCCCTTCCCGCAAGCGCCATTCTGACCTTTCTATTTACCACGCTTCTCATATTCAGCCCTCTGCTTCTTGATGAGCTGTTCAACTTGATAGCACTTCTGGAGATCGTGACCCTTGGTCCGATGAATCTTGCAGTACGGCCCATCACCTTTCCCAGCCTTCTCGGCAGCCGCAGCCTCCCGGCAATCAGTGCACGCATCAACTTCTTTGCCGAGGCCTTTGGCCCTAGCCTTCTTGCTGATACTAGGCATGCCCGATCCCTCAATGATCATTACTGCCTTATCTTTGCACTTGTTGTTGCGCTTCTTGATCTTCTTCTTCTAACTAGTGGCCTCGTCATCATCCTTTGAGTCGATGTCGACGCCATCTTCTTCCCCAGGGAGTTTCCTCCCCTCCTCCACCCGGGCACACTTGTCCACCAAGGTGGAAAGCTCCTTCACAGTCTTGGGCAATCGAACGTTCATCTTGGAATGTATACGACGATTGCGCACGTTGGATTGGAACGCAACTATCACAACTTCCGGGTGGATGTCTGGAATATTTATGTGGACTCGGCTAAACCTCTACATGTACTTCCGCATAGTCTCTCCTTCCTTTTGTAGGAGAACCTTCAAATCGCTGGGCCGCCCTGGTTCTTGATGGCCGCCCGTGAAGGCGCCAACGAACTCATGGCATAGGTCAGCCCAGGTCGAGATGGAGTTATCCGGTAAGTGGACCTCATGTTTGGCTTGAGTGCCAAAGGGAAGTAGTTGGCAAAAACCTTCTCATCCCTTCCCCCGGCAGATTGAACAACGATGGTGTAGATGCTCAAGAACTCTGCCAGGTTTAGTCTCCCATCATACATGCGAGCAGACGGCCAACGGACTTGATGCAGCTCACGTGTGAAGGCAGGGCACCTAGCCTCAAAAGGCAGGTACCCGGCCCCGTCGAGCACGGGCTCCTCGACGTTGGGGCCATCGCGCCCATCAGACTGGTGGTGGTTATCGCAGCGTTGCTTGATGGTGACGTGCGCGCCTTCCCTCTGCCTGTCCTCCGGGGCTCGCCGTTGGTCTTGACGTGCTCGAGGATCGGATGAAGCCATCGAGACATCGTCAAGCTCTTGGTCGCGTGGTCCTCACGCTGGCTGCCACGGTAGGGATTGCACCGTGGGGGTGGCCCCTCCCGCATGGCCAGCAGCATGGGCTGCCATCGTCACCTGGGGAGGCCGTGGCGGGCCAGCTTGTTGTGATCCACCAGCCTTGGCAAAGCCAATCAGGCTCTTAATGGTGGCTCTCCATTCATCCATCTGATCAGCTGCCGGCGGAAATCTCAGCAGTAGCTGGGCCCACGTCATGGCCTCTGAAGCGGTGCTTGGCATAGGTGATGATGATGTAGATCGCAGCGTCGCTCGGCTCCTGACGGTGCTTGCAGTGGCTGCGCCGGGCTCCCGCCGTCGTGAGTCAGCCGCTTGGATGGCGTGGTGACGAGGTGGTGGTGTGTGTGGACCAGTGGCTCCATTCGGAGCATTGGCTGGGTCAATTTGCTCCAGGGGTGGTGCATGTCCTATGACCGCGCCCACGGCGGGGGCAGCCGGAGGATTGTGATCCGCCCCAGAGCGATCGTCACCGCCGTGGCTGTGCCCCCAAGCTGGGCGAAGAGGTGCAGAAGGAATAATCTCTCTACCCATACCTCGCGGAGCATGGTTGCCAGTATGTTGTTGGTGTTGTCCTTCTCCCGTGCCTCCCGCTCCTGCTCCATCCGTGGGGGAGGTGGTAACAACGCCGCCTGCGTCAACCACGTCCCCCGCGGCATCCACATCCCCATGCATCCCCGCGACGTCGGCGGTCACGGGCGGCGGGGCCTTCGAGGTGGACGGGTGAGCTGCGGCATAGGGTTATGGTGCCGTAGGTGATGGAGCCATCGATGGAGAAATTGGCGATGAAGATGACGCGCTGCTTACACTCTCGGGTTCGCGCAAGTGACTCCCCCTACCTGGCGCGCCAAAGATGTCATGGGAAACCGCGGCCAGCTATGGGGCCATGAGCCCCTTTGTGGTTCGGCAGGGGGATGGGCACGTTGTACAAAGAGCGAAGAAGCGTAACACAGCACGGCAGAGATCACACGGGTAGTTTTACCCAGGTTCGGGCCACCGTGAGGCGTAAAACCCTACTCCTGCTTTGGTGGATTGATGGTGGATTATGGTGGAGAACGCGGCGCTCTTGCCCGGCAGGGTTGCCTCGGGGCGAGAGCGGCTACGCGCGTATGAATATGCGAGGGTCCGAATCCTCTCTACGGTTGCCATGGGCCTCCTTTTATAGGTCAAGGGGTCACCAAAGTGGCAAATCAGTCATTACATACTGATTAGATAGCAATCAGTGCTATCATACCTAACTCTTCAAACGGACAGAGCGCATTAAATGCTCTGCTTAGTGTCAAGTCACAGCATGCCCGGCAAGCCTTGCCGGGCTGTTTTGCTAGCTTCACGCCTGCTT
Source organism: Triticum aestivum (assembly GCF_018294505.1). Lineage (NCBI taxonomy): Eukaryota > Viridiplantae > Streptophyta > Magnoliopsida > Poales > Poaceae > Triticum > Triticum aestivum. The sequence goes on from NC_057802.1 coordinate 262,280,384, forward strand.
GCTTGACACGTCTCCGGACGGGTGTCATTTGGAGGTGTTTTCCATAGGAAGTGGCTGCCATGCGGCAAGAAGCAGGCACTTAGTCACTTAGGGGCTTGACACCGCACTGATCGATGACGTGCGTCGCTGTGAGGTGGAGCGGTGAAGCTTTGGCAGGGCAGTTCGCCCTTGTTGTGCACGACAAGCCTGCCGGGGTGGTCTGGTGGCTTGTCTTCGGGGCAACCTCTTCCTCGCCAGGATCACTTGCCCGGCAAGGGTGCTTTTTCCCTTAGCGATATCTTGTCTCTCTGGCTTGACTTGGTCTTCTAGATCCGCACTTTTGTTCTCTAAAGAACTGATCTCTAGTGATTGGTCTGATCTTGGGTGCTGCAATCTTGTCCTTAGGCCTATGCACAGTCTCGGCAACAGACCCGGGGTTTGTTGCACCGACACATATGGCGCTTGTGCGTCCACTATTCCATACAACTCTTTAGTTGTTGTTAATCTAATAATATCCCTGGAAAATTGGAGCAATGCCACAGTTAAAAGCAAATTACATGTTTAACAAATTTTATTGTTGATATAATATATCTGTTAATATGAATCAATGCCAGTGTTTGAGAAATGCTAATGTCTTGCTTTCTTTCCCATTTAGATAAGTTAGATGCTTCTTTTGGGGGCCTTCTGTGTCATCCACCGTTATTGACCAGTAATTGTTTCCTCTGCACCGCTGTGTAAACAGGGTTATCTACTTCACCTTGTTGCTATTGCGACCTTTTGTTGCACAACACAAACACTTTTGTTTTAAGAGTATTTTGTGCAATTCAACCAAAATGTCACACCGACAAACGTTGCTTGATTGCTTGATCTTAGTGGAACTGCACAAGAGGAGATCTGACTTCCTATCCGTGTTGGCAAATTTGTTTCAGATCTTCTTCTTGTGAATTGTTTGAATTCTGCGTCATGAGAGGTCAGTACTGGCCTTCTTTCACATGATTGTGCAGTATGCTTTCATATGTTGTGCTAGTTATACGATAATGTTGCTTGATTTTAGTGAACTGCACAAAAGGAGACCAGACTTCGAATCTCTATGTGCACTGTAATATCCCATTGACGTAAGATAATGATATTTCACAACTGTTGGCCTGTATTTTGCTACTGTCATCAGAAAATTAATGTCATTGTTTAGTGCTATACTTGTGCTCCCTAATTGACATGCCAAATCTTACATTGAAGGCAAAGCTTTTCTGTTATTGAACCAAGTGATGAAAGGGAAGAACAAGCGGAAGAATAACAAAATCAACTCCCAGTGTTGTAATGAAGCACTGGAACTGTGATGACACAAATAATGATATAGTTTTGCATCTTAATTATTGCTATGGCAGGAACGAGCAATTGTTTTGCCACTGTGATTTGATGCCACTCTTAATGTAATATGTAATTGTCTCTACTTGTGCAAATAGGGATCTTGTTTGAAGATAACATATATTTTAGTGTAACTGCACAAGAAGATGTTGGAAACATTAAACTAATCGAGGAGTATATAGTAAGCATGGCAACCCCGGTAGACAATAATGGATGGTTCCCGAGAAGTGCTTCATCTGTATCCTCTACACAATAAGTCGCCTAACAAAGATTACAATTGGCCCACAGATTTCATCCATATGATTGAGCTTTGTCATCTCTATTGGTGTTGTGCTACTGTTTAGCTACTATCATGAGAAAGTGGTATTGTCCTCGAGAAGTGCTTCATATGTGTTGTTTTAAATATTTCCTTTCCTTTTTTCCACAATCATAGGCATTTGATATTTTGGAATTGGAAAACCTTGTCAAAGTTTGCTCATTGGTGTACACAAAAAGACATGCATTTGATATTTTGGAATGGGACAACCTTGTCAAATTTTGCTCATTGATGTTAGCAAGAATACATGCGTTTGATATTTTGGAATGGCACGCCCTTTGCCATCAACAACATCGGTCAATTTTTCTTTATTCTTTAGTAGTGAAGTAAATATTGGCTCTGACGTATGAATCATTGAGATGCATAATCATTGATTGTTTTGAATGTTCTCTATGAATTGACAAGCCTGTGAGTTTGATTGCAATGTATAGGCACGCTAAAAAGCTGCTCAAACTTTTTGTACATGTGAAACTATTGGAAACGAGGTGATCACCATGTGTCCTGAGAATAATGCTAGTATGTATTGTTTTGCATGTTCATATAATTCCAGTGATACAAGAATTCGAACAAATTGGACTAATTTCGTTCATACACGGGTGGATTTCATTACATTTCATACATTCTTCAACTAAAAAGGGGTGCGCTGGAGGTATAATTAATTAACCTAATCTATGATCTCCGGTGCCCATTCTCCGTGTCCGGCTGAGCCCCAAGAAAAGAAGCTTCTTCTCTAGCTCCGCCTCCAGAGCCACAAGAAGTAAAGTTGTCCGACTCCACATCGCCGCCAAGTAGCTAATCAGCCGTCAATGTTCAACCCGCCAAGCTTGGCTTCAATAGGAGGGTAGGAGCGATGGCCTTACTTGGACCCGAGTGGCAGCGACCTACTGTCTTCTACTCTTCCTTGTTTTATGTGTGGCACGGCCTCGTTGCCGGTGGGGCGGCACCTTAGCGGAGCGGGGGAAATCCTCCCCCTCATTGCCGGCAGGGCGGGGCCTCGGCGGAGCCGGAGATGTCCTCTGCCTCATTTTTGGTGGGGCGGGTCCTCCGTGGAGCAGGGCCTCGCAATAGCCGGCGAAGTCCTCCACCTCGGTGCCGGCGGGGAGGGGCGCCAGCAGAGCCCGCACTGTCCTCCGCCTCATCGTCAGTCTCGCCAAACAGCGCCTCGCCTGCTTCATCGCCCTCTTTCTAGGCAGCCACAACCTCCGCCACCTACATGCGGTAGCACCAACGCACGAGGCAGATCCCGTGGGCGGAGCGGTATGACTCGAGCAACGCCTCCTACTCCGCCCGCTCCGTGGCGATCTGCTCCTCCGCCTGCAGGTGCTCCTAGAGGACATGGTGGTTGTAGGTGGCGTCGGCATCCGCCTCCCGGAACTACTCCTCATGCTTCTGCCTCACCATGTACATGTATTGGGCACGGGCCTCGCCGATGGTCATGGTGCAATGCACCGGCGAGGATGACTAGGAGGAGGGGGTTGGCGCCGAATCATCGATGACCACGTTCTCCATTGGGACGTCATCGTCCTCAAGCTACCTTCCGGCCAACCAATCGATAGCAATGGCTGCCATATCCTTCTTCTGGTCCGTCGTCTGCCCGTACCGAAAAGCGCTGGAGCGCGAGGAAACCATGGTGGGAGTGGTGTGGAGACGAGAAAGGGAACGGAGGCGGATGACCGTGGCTATGGCTGGCCCAAGGTGGGTCATGCCGTATAAACCATAGAGCAGGTGCGGCCGCACTTCGACGTCTTAATGGTGGAAGAGCTACCAGCACAGGAGGACCTGTGCTACATCATATGTCTCCTCAACGAGCACCGGCTCACGGAGAGACAAATCGTCGGCGAACAAGCGAACGACAATGCCGTCGCGGACATGTGGCCCTATGATCCTGGCATCCTGAATGAGCAGCGGGCGCTGTATCAGACCATCCATAGGGCCCGCGAGGCCCCCTCCGTCGTCCTTCGAGTTGTTGCACGTGGCCGCCATCTCGCGTTGTCAACATGGTCAACGAACATGAGGAATCAGGAGATGACTTTACTTTGAGAGGATGACAGTAGGGACCCACCAGGGCCATAGCCATACATACGCAAGTGCCTCCTTATTATATACAACTATAAAAAAATTGCCTCCTCCTGGTTTCCTGACATCACGGTCCCACACCATTGTCAACCTATATCATCAATAAACGAGGGATTTGCACAAGGAGCGGCCGAAAGCTGGGACCCTGCAGCTCGAGCAGTATTTGTTTTTGAGGTGTGAGTAGAGTTTTTCTTGAGTGATGTTTTTGTTGTTGTTCAGAGGAGCGGGCTGCGGCCTGTCTAGACCAGACTATTATTTTATCTCGACCAAATATCCAGCCTAGATATTAAATTTTTCAAGGTGAAAATGGCTAGCCCAGCTATACTTTTTTTTGAGGAATACCCAACCCAGGTCAACTTGTTATTCTCCGCCCCGGTGGGCTGGAAATCTTTCCAAGGAGGGATGCATTAGGCCTAACAAGAAAATGGGCTTTAAGAACTAATAAATGGGATGTAATTATAAAAATTGGGCTGTAAATATATAAAAAGCACCAAACAGGTTTAGTTTCAAAAATATTATTTTGGATTTTGAAAATTTTAATTTCATCACTTGTTGTCCGTGCAATATTTCGTTGGATTTTTACCTAATACAAATTTATTTTGAAATTATATTTAATCTGACTCAAAATTTCGGGATAAAAATATTTCGGATCCCATCAAAATGTGAGATTTTTGTTGAATTTTGTTTTGAGCGGTTGGTTGAAATTATTAATCGTTTTCCTGGCTAGAAAATGGGTCGTAATTTTAATAAACTGTAAATGGGCGATAGTAAATTCCATTAGAATTCAAAAATTGGATGTACATTATTACAAATCGCAAATGGGCTATATGTTCTCTGTCACAGATGTGACGCTCACTCATGGGCCTACTAAGTTAACGTACGGCAGGCTTTGTCAACTTAACACGCGATTCTAGCAGCAGTGGTTGTTGGATGTCCATCCAACGGCTGTAGTGCTTATTGAATCTTGGATATTCTTGCTTCAGCCGCCCAAACCACCGCCGGCGGTACCGCCTGCTACCGCCTCATGTGGCTGGCTGTGCTGCCGCGCAGGCTTCACCGGCCCACCCTACTCCCATCGCCGTCCAGGCCATTCCTCTACTCACCAACACCTCATGTGTTATTCTCCGGCGACGACAGCCTCACACCGCAGTCGAACTAGTGAACCCTCGTACTCCCCTCCGCGTGGGCATCCACTGATGTGTCTTCGCCGGCTCTGGGTCGTTCCCTTCCTAGGCCTCGCCATCGTTCACCTTGTTGGTTCTCTCGGCGCGGCATAGTCAACTTTGTCAACAAACGACAGCCATCAGAAGAGGCATGTAAGTGGAGTGGCTAACAGTAGGGACCCACATGGACCATGGCCGCACGCAGCAAGTGCCTCCTTATTATGCGAAAACAAATGATTTCTCCCCCTGATAGGTTTGACCCACCAACTACATCTTCGCACGCAAGGAAGTGCTTCCTTTATTACGCGGAAAAAAAGTTTCCTCTCCCTGACAGCTAGGACCCATCAGCTTTGTTATGATCCATTTCGTGAAAATATAGATTGTACCAAAGATGCTAAATTGTTTTCTTTTTATTCTAACTCGAAAAAGAAGAAATTAGAAAATGAAAACATCTTCACACGCAAGGAAGTGCCACATTATACGCGCAAAAAAATGATCCCCCCTACTAGCTGGGGCCCACCAAATTTGGGGCTGACTTGTGGGCCTACTAAGTTGACGCGTACGCGGGGCTTTGTCAACTTAGTCAATAAAAGATTCTAGCTGCAGTGACCGTTGGATGTTAATCCAACGGCCGAGTTGCGTCTTCAACCTCTGGTCTTCTTGCTCCAGCCGCCCAAACCAGCGCCCGCTGTACCGCCCGCTCCAGCCTCCCATGGCTGGCTGTGCTGCCACGCAGGCCTCACCGCCCGACCATACTACCACTGGCCAGGACTTCCCTCTACTCACCCACACCCCTTGTTATTCTCTCGCGATGGCAGCCTTACACCGCAGCTGAACCAGTGAACCCTCGTACTCCCCTCCGCGTGGGCATCCACCTGCCTCATCTTCCATGGCTCTGTGTCGTTCCCTTCCTAGGCCTCGCCGTCGTCCACTGCCTGGGTGGTGTCCATGCGGCGTGGTCAACATGGTCAACAAATGACAGCCATCGGAAGGAAGTGCGTCCTTATCCTCCCTGATAGCTGGGACCCACCCGGTCGAAGCATACATAGTGTTGTCTATCTAGTCTCGGACGTGTGCGTACGTACTGGTCGATCGGTCTCTCTGCAACGAGGAACCATGGCCGAGCAAGCGGCAACACGTGTAGTAGTAGAGCCCGCAATGTAGTAGTTCAGGCAGTCCCTTCTAAACTATGTACATGTATGTACTACCACATGCCAAAAAATACGGCCATGTACGTACATGCAGGTTGGGTCTCGAACACTTACTCATGCATACATACGGCCAAGGCTCGTGTATATGGAGAGGCAATGGACGGCGGCAACGGCGTCCTATTCATCGGCAACCAACCAGCTGGGTCGGAACTGAGGAAACTACGTCGTGTTCATCGGGAGGCAACCGACTGGGTCTGAATACGTCATGTTCATCGGGAGCTAGACGGCTTGGACGGAACAGCCGAAATGAGGTCTAGCGTACCGCAGAACGGAGGAAACGGCCTTCTGTTCGAGTGCCTACGGTCGAAACGGGGTCCTGTTGATCGGGAGGGGTGTGGCGTACCGCATAACGGAGAAAATGGACTTGTGTTGGAGCGCCTATAGTCGAAATGGGATCATGTTCATCGGGAGGGGTGTGGCACACTACAAAAAGGGACTCCACGGGCTACTGTTCATCCACCGTCTACTGCGTGGCTCCAGCCTCCACGGGCTACTGTTCATCCACCGTTGACTTCCTCCATCCTCCACCTGCTACTGTTCATCCACTGTCGACTTCCTCCTGCCTCCACCAGCTACTGTTCATCCACGGGCTACTGTTCATCTGTCCTCCACTGGCTACTGTTCAACGAGCCCTCCATGGGGTCCTGTTCATCCACCCCCAACCGGCTCGGGTGTGGTGGCCTCCTTGATCGGGGTCCTGTTCATCCAGCGGCAACGGCCTCTACTACCACGGGGTCATGTTCATCCAAACCCCACCAGGAACTGTTCATCCAACCCCTAACAACGGTCACTATTCATCAAGAGCTGGGCTCGATTGGCTTCAGTTAGCAGAAGTAGTGAAGGAATCGCTCGGGTTCAGTTAATAGCCAAGGTATTGATCGCTTGGGTTAAGTAACGTAGCTAGTGCAATCGCTCGGGTTCAGTAAGCGAACGCCTTGCTCGGGTTCAGTTATAGCCCAACGCCTTCACACACGCGCGTATGTGTACGAGTGAAATGCGCAAATCTCCGTGCATCGCTCGGCCCTGACCACCCACCATAACCGGGAACTCCCCGATATATTCCTCACCCTCGCTTCTACCATGATTTTTTCCATCATGGATGGCCCAAAGAATGTCATGCAGGTCCGTCCCCGGCCCACCCAGGATGAAAAGCACATTTTCTGTCATGACTTTTTGTCATAGAAGTAGGAGCCCACCACATCTATGATGATACGTGTTTTTGTCACAATTATCGCCAGGGAAGTGTCATAAGCATGACAGGAAAAAAATCGTTCGGTCCATAATGTCACGGATGTGTCTTTTTTTTGTAGTGCCACTCCTAGATCGGACATGAATTCCTTCATCCAGACTCCTTCTTGGACTACTTCTAAAGCAGCTATATATTCCGCCTCACATGTTGATCCTGCTACGACGCTCTGCTTGGATCTACTCCAACTGACTACTCCACCATTCAGAATTAATACTTATCGCTTTTGACACTTTGAGTCATCTGGATCATTGTCGATGCTTGCATCGATGTAACCCTTTATGACGATCTCTTCATCACCCCCATAAATGAGAAAAATTGCTTAGTCCTCTTTGGGTACTTAAGGATATTTTTAACCGTTGTCCAGTTATCTACTCCTGGATCACTCTGGTACCTACCTGCCAGACTTATGGTAAGGCACACATCAGGTCTGGTACAAAGCATGGCATACATTATAGAGCCTATGGCTGAGCCATAGGGGACGACTTTCAACCTTTCTCTTTCTTCAATTGTGCTCGGGCTTTGACTCCTACTCAACTTCACACCTTGCAACACACACAACAACCCCTTCTTTGACTAGTCCATTTTGAACTTCTTTAAAATCTTGGCAGGGTATCTGCTCTATGAAATTCCTATCAGGCATCTTGATCTATCTCTATAGATCTTGGTGCCCAATATGTAAGCAGCTTCACCCAGGTCTTTCATTTAAAAACACTTCATCAAATAACCCTTTATGCTTTCTAGAAATTCTATATCATTTCCAATAAAAATATGTCATCCACATATACTATTAGAAATGCTATAGAGCTCCCACTCACTTTGTTGTAAATACAAGCTTCTCCATAAGTTTGTATAAAACCAAAAGCTATCATCACCTCATCAAAGTGTATATTCCAACTCTGAGATGCTTGCACCAGTCCATAGATCAGTCGATGGAGCTTGCATACCTTATTAGCATCCTTAGGATCAACAAAACCTTCAAGTTGCATCATAAACAACTCTTCCTTCAGGAAACCATTAAGGAACACTGTTTTGACGTCCATCTGCCAGATTTCATAATCAAAAAATGCAGCAATTACTTACATAATCCTAACAAACTTCGGCATCGCCACGAGTGAGAAATTCCCATCATAGTCAACCCCTTGAACTTGTCAAAAACCCTTTGTGACAAGTCGATCTTTATAGACGGGGACATTACCATCAGCGTCTTTCTTCTTCTTAAAGATCCATTTGTTCTCATTGGCCCACGGTAATCAGGTAAGTCTACCAAAGTCCATACTTAGTTTTCATACATGGATCCAATCTCGTATTTCATGGCCTCGAGACATCCGTCAGAATTTGGTCTCTCATTGCTTCTTCATAGTTCGCAGGTTCACCGTTGTCCAACAACATAACTTCCAGGACAGGATTACCATACCATTTAGGGGTGGTAAGTGTCCTGGTTGATCTACGAAGTCAGCTGGTGTAGGCATCACGGGAACTTCTTTCTGTGATGCACTACTCTCCAATTCGAGAGAAGGTATGATTACCTCATCAAGCTCTACCTTCCTCCCACTCACTTCTCTAGAAAGGTCCATTCCTGGCAACAAATATCTTGACCTCGGATCAGTGATAGAAGGTATGGCCAATGGTTTCTTTAGGGTATCCTATGAAGATGCACTTCTCCGCTTTGTGTTCGTGCTTATCAAGCTGAAACCTTTTGACATAAGCGTCGCATTCCCAAACTTTAAGAAACGACAACTTAGGTTTCTTGCCAAACCATAATTCATACAGTGTCATCTCAACGGATTTAGATGGTGCCCTGTTTAAAGTGAATGCGGTTATGTCTATTGCATAATCCCAAAATGACAGTGGCAAATCGGTAAGAGACATCCTAGAACACACCATATCCAATAGAGTATGATTATGACATTAGGACACACCATTACACTATGGTGTTCCAGGTGGCGTGAGTTGTGAAATAGTTCGACATTGTCTTAAATGCGTGCCAAACTCGTAAGTCAGATATTCTCCTCCATAATCAGATCGTAGAAATTTTATTTTCTTGTTACGATGATTCTCTACTTCACACTAAAACTCATTGAACTTTTGAAATGTTTTAGACTTGTGTTTCATTAAGTAAATATACTCATATCTACTCAAATCATTTGTGAAGGTAAGAAAATAATGATATCCACCATGTGCTTCAACACTCATCGGACCGCATACATCAGTATATGTTATTTCCAACAAGTCACTTGCCTGCTCCATTGTACCGCGAAGCGGGGTTTTCGTCATATTGCCCATGAGGCATGGTTAACATGTTTCAAATGATTCATAATCAAGTGATTCCAAAAGTCCATCAGCATGGAGTTTCTTCATGCGCTTCACACCAATATGACCTAAGAGGTAGTGCCACAAGTATGTGGTACTATCATCATTAACTTTGCATCTTTTAGCATCAATATTATGAACATGTGTATCACTATGATCGAGATCCAACAAGAATAAACCATTCACATTGGGTGCATGACCATAAAAGACATTATTCATATAAATAGACCAACCATTATTCTTTGACTTAAATGAATAACCGTCTCACAATAAACAATATCCAGATATAATGTTCATGCTTAATGCAGGCACCAAATAACAATTATTTAGGTTTAAAACTAATCCCGGTGGTAGACATAGAGGTAGTGTGCCAACGGCGATTACATCAACCATGGAGCAATTTCCAACGTGCATTGTCACCTCCTCCTTAGCTAGTCTCCGTTTATTCTGTAGGTCCTGTTTCGAGTTACAAATATTAGCAACCGAACTAGTATCAAATATCCACACGCTACTACGAGAACTAGTAAGGTACACATCAATAACATGTATATCAAATATACCTTTGTGATGTTCCCAGCCTTCTTATCTTCCAAGTACTTGGGGCAGTTCCACTTCAAGTGGCCATTCCCCTTGCAATAGAAGCACTCAGCCTCAGTTTTAGTTCCAGCCTTGGGTTTCTTCATGGGAGCAGTAACTGGCTTGCCATTCTTCTTGAAGTTCCCTTTCTTTCCCTTGCCCTTCTAGAAACTGGTGATCTTTTTTACCATCAACACTTGATGCTCTTTCTTGATTTCTACCTTCGCGGCCTTAAGCATCGCGAAAAGCTCAGGGATTGTCTTCTCCATCCCGTGCATATTATAGTTCATCATGAAGCCCTTGTAGCTTGGTGGTAGTGGCTGGAAAACTCTGTTAATCGCTACTTCATCCGAAAAATTAACTCCCTACTCATTCAAGCGACTATAGTATCCCCATACATTTTATGTTCTCACAGACGGAGTTGTTGTCTTCCATCTTATAGCTAAAGAACTTATCAGAGGTGTCATACCTCTCAACCCAAGTATGATCCCGAAATACCAATTTCAGATCCTGGAACATCTCATATGGTCTATGGTGCTCAAAATGTCTTTGGAGCCCCAGTTCTAAGCCGTAAAGCATCGAGTAGTCACCAGAACATGCTTGTGAGATGTTCACAATATCTACAAACGACACTACAGGGGGTGGCGCACTAAGTGGTGCATCGAGGACATAAGCCTTCTATGTAGTAGTGAGGATAATCCTTAGATTATGGACCCAGTCTGCATAGTTTCTTCCATCATCTTTCAACTTAGCTTTCTCTAGGAATGCATTAAAATTCAGGGGAGCTACAGCGTGAGCCATTGATCTACAACATAATTTGCAAAGACAATTTTAGACTATGCTCATGATAATTAGTTCAACTAATCAAATTACTATGGAACTCTGACTTAAATCAATATCCCTCAAGTTGTCTAAGTGATACATGATCCAAATTCACCAATCAAAGTCTGATTATCACGTGAGATGGGGTAGTTTCAACGGTGAACATCTCCATGTTGATCATATCTTCTATATGACTCATGTTCGAACTTTCGGTCCACTATGTTCTGAGGCCATGTCTATAAGTTATAGGCTCGTCAAGTTTAACACAAGTATTCTGCATGTGTAAAACTGGCTTACATGTGTTGTATGCGAACGAAGAGTCTATCGCACCCGATTATCACGAGATGCTTCAAAACGACGAACTTTCGCAATGGTGCATACTAAGGGAGAACACTTTTATCTTGAAATTAATTGTGAGGGACCATCTTATAATGATGCAGTCGTTCTAAGCAAAATAAGATGCATAAAAAGATAAGCATCACATTCAATCAATATGTGACATGATATGGCCAGTATCATCTTGTGCTTTTGATCTCCATCTCCAAAGTACTGGCATTATCTCCATCATCACTGGCATAGCACCATGATATCCATCATCTCTTAGGTGCCATCATGTGGTTTCCTCCACCAACTATTTATTCTACGACTATTGCTAACTCATAGCGATAAATTAAAGCAATTACAGGGCGTTTAATTATCGAGACACGGGTCATACAATAAATTAAGAGAACCCTATGGCTCTTACCAGTTGCCGTACTCATTGACATGCAAGTCGTGAACCTATTACAAAACATGATCATCTTATACATCAACATATATCAAATCACATCTTGGCCATACCACATCACATCACATCACATACCCTGTAAAAACAAGTTAAACGTCCTCTACTTTGTTGTTGCAATTTTTACGTGGTTGCTAGGGCAAACTATAAGAACCGTTCTTATCTACACAAAACCATAACGGTGATATAGACGTTTCCTTTTAACCTTCTACAAGTGAAAGTGCAACTAATCCCCGGGTGGTTTTGGTAATTCATAACAACATATAGATCATTGAACAAATATCCATTCAAGATAAATATTTCAGGAAGTTCAATGAATGGCATGGCATGACATGGACTAGAGATGTGGACCCCTCAAAATGCTAACGACAAATATTGGAAAAAGCTCAAGACTCTTCATCTTTATTTTAGTGATCCAAGATCACATTGAGTCCATAGGAAAGCCAATACTATTAAAGGGGGTGAGGTGTTGCTTAATGGCTTGCTTGCTCAAATGCTTAGTCATATTGCTCCAAAACCCTCAGCCACTTTCTCCATCCAAATATGTCAAAACCCTAAACTCCAACTCGGCCCCAACGATTCATTCTACCCGGAGCCACCGAGTTCATATGACATAGCCATAGCAAGAAACCCTAATAGTTCAGTCTCACCGATGCGGATCTCGGCCTCACCAAGATGGCCTTGCCAACACTCTGTTACTTGTTATATGTACTTTGGTCTCACCGAGTTATGCAATAGGTCCCACCGAGTTGGCTTGACAGATTCTATGTTGCTTATTGCTTCACTTTGGTCTCACCGAGTTGATGCAATCGGCGCCATCGAGATGATGTTTTCCCTAAGCCTTAGCACATCGGTCCCACCGAGTTGTTCTAGTTGGTCCCACCGAGATTCCTGATGTTCACATTTTCGAACTAATCGGTGCCACCTAGTTTAACCATTCGGTCCCACTGAGATGAGTCAAATGTGTGTAACGATAGGATTCTGTGCGGAGGCTATACATACCCCTCACTCCATTTGTGAGAGAGCCATCAGAACGTGCCTACACTTCCACCATGCATTTTCTGAGAGAACCACCTACTCATGTGTTGAGATCAAGATATTCCATTCCTACCATTTGAACCTTGATGTCTAGCCTTCCCCAAGTTGCTTTCCGCTCAAATCATCTTTACACCATAGCCAGATCGGATAGAGAGAGTTGAGTGTTGGGGAGACTATCATTTGAAGCACAAGAGCAGGGAGTTCATCATGAACACACCATCTATTACCTTTTGGAGAGTGGTGTCTCCTAGATTGGTTAGGTGTCGCTTGGGAGCCTCCGTCAAGATGTGGAGTTGAACCAAGAAGTTTGTAAGGGCAAGGGGATCGCCTACTTCGTGAAGATCTACCCGAGTGAGGCAACTCCTTCATGGGAAATGGCCATGGTGGGATAGACAAGGTTGCTTCTTCGAGGACCCTTCATGGGTGGAGCGCTCCATGGACTCACGCAGCTGTTACCCTTCGTGGGTTGAAGTCTCCATCAACGTGGACGTACGATAGCACCACCGATCAGAACCACGCCAAAAAACTCCGTGTCTCCATTGCGTTTGCCTTCTCCAAACCATTCCCTTTACCTTCTTAGGCAATGTTTTACTTTCCGCTGCTATACTCTTATAATTGCATGTGTAGGTTGATTGCTTGACTTGTGCTAATCGCTAAAATCTGCCCAGTACTAAAATTGGGAAAAGGATGGATTTTTATTTGGTCAAGTAGTCTAATCACCCCCCCCTTCTAGACATACTTTCGATCCTACAAATGGTATCAGAGCTTTGGTCTCCATTTGCCTTGATTCCATAGCTTTGGTGATCATAGCCTTGGTTTCACAACCTAGGACAGTATGGCGTCTAGCGAGGGAAATTATCACCGTAGAGGTCCGTATTGGCTTGCAAGGTGATTTCTTCGAGGATGGAAAAGAACCGGATCATGAAGCAAGAGGAGAAGAAATGAAGGTGTTGAAATACAATGCTCAAGCTTGTGATATTCTTTTCAATGGATTGTGCCCCGAAGAATTCAACAAAATCAACCGCCTTGAGAATGCAAAGGAAATTTGGATACTTTGGTTGATATGCACGAAGGTATCGAGTCCGTCAAGGAATCCAAGTTGGATGTGCTTCAAAGTCAACTTGAAAAGTTCAAGATGAAGGATGGTGAAGGAGTCGCCGAAATGTACTATAGGCTTGCTCTCATCACAAATGAGATTGCCGGCTTAGGAAGTGAAGAGATGACCGACAAATTCATCATCAAGAAGATCCAAAGAGCCTTGGATGGAAAATATGATACCGTGTGCACTTTGATCCAAATTATGCCCAATTACAAAGATCTCAAGCCCACGGAAGTCATTGGTAGAATTGTTGCTCATGAGATGTCACTCAAGGATAAGGAGGGATGACAAGATTTGAACATGTGATATTTTGTACCCAAAACAAATGCGTTACCAAGCTGTGCTACATCCCTTTTCCAAATTAAATAGAGCTCCACAACAAGTCAAGTGGTGCTTACAAAGCTTCAAGTGATGCTCCTACAACATCAAGTGAGAAGCAAGTCTCTAATGAACAATTGAGCTTAATGGTGAAGAACTTCAATAAGTTCTACAAGAATAGAAGCAAAGAGAGAAGCTCCAAGTCAAGGTCCTACAATGACAAAAGATCTTCTAGTCGTGATTGTAATTGCTACAATTGTGGAAGACCCAGACACTACTCCAATGAGTGTACGGCTCCCTACAAGAAAAGAGAAGACTCACCAAAAAGGAGGAGTAGAAGAGATGAATCACCGCCAAAAGTGAGAAGGAGTAGAGATGATCGTTATGAACGAAGACCCTCTCATAGAAGCAAGGATTCAGAAAGGAAGGACAAGTCATCAAAGAGCTACACAAGACGAAGACATCAAGCTCACGTTGGTGAATGGGTATCCGGTTCCGACTCCGACAACTGCTCCGAGAGAAGCTATCACTACGACTCCGACTATACTCAAGATGAAGGTGTTGCCGGTCTTGCACTTGTGTCATCCAACTCCTACGACATATTTGACTCACCAAATGAAGGAATTGGAAGATGCTTCATGGCTAAAGGCCCTAAGGTATCACACCCCGAGTATGTCGATTTCAATAGTGATGAACATGATTTGCTAGCTGATGATGATTTACTTGTTGACAACACTAGTGATGAAAACTATGATGAACTTGCAAGTAATCATGCTAATCAAAATGAAACAAATGACAATGATAAGAAGGAGATTGAGCGTCTAACTAAAGAACTAAACAATCTTATGTTAGCTCATGAAACAACTCTAGAGGATCATAGAGAGCTCTTAAGGACTCATGAGAAGCTACGCTTTGAGAAGCTAAATTTAGAGCAAGAGCATGAGTTTCTAAAAGCTATCAATGATGATCTTTGAAAGAAGAGTTCTTATCTTGCCAAACGTCTCCTCTTGTCTACTTATATGCCACAAGTAAAATCTAGCAACAAGAGCAAGAAAGATTCTTCCTCTAGTAGTAACAATAACCATGTTAAATCCAATATTGTTGCTTCTAGTAGTTCTCATGATTCCACTAATGATACTCTTAGCCAAGTTACACTTGAGCAAGAAAATAGCTTATTGAAGGGAATTATAGATAAAGGTGTTTACAAGAGCCTTGCCGGGAGTAAGCAATTTGAGGAAATTGTACGCAAGGAAGGAAGGCACCGGAAGAATCAAGCTGTTGGTTTTGAACAAAAGTTCAATGCAAATGTAGTTGAGAGGGAAGAAGATCAATACCCCAAGACGAAGTTTGTTCCTCAACAATAGAAGTATAACCCCACTTCTTTCAAAGGAACACAAGCTCGAGATGATCTTCCACCACGAGACCACAAGCTAAAAGGCAAGGACAAGCTTCAAGAAGAGATTAACTCATTTGAAGAAGCTCCTAAGGCCATGGTTAAGTGGGTTCCCAAGACTATGTCAAGCTCTACATCATCAAGTTCAACTACAACTCCAAGGATTCCCATCAAGTTGATGTGGATCCCAAAGAAGAATAACTAGAGTGTTCTTGAGGGTGACTCCGCCAACATACTTCACTCATATTCATTTTGGCAAGGACCTGTGTAATCAACTTTCATATCTTGCACTAGTTCATGGAGTCACAAACCCTCTTGTTGGTAAGACAAAGGACAAGGTAATATAATGCTTTCATGGACATCATCATATGTGCAATTCACTCTATGTCTATGGATATCGTTGTATGTTCCTTGTGGGACCAACCCGTGTAGGTATTGAAAGTGCAACACTCCAATGGATTGCTCCAAATGATCTACATCAACATAGAACATCCACATCCTCACTATCTACATGAAGTCATCATCGACAAAATCCAAGGTTAGTTCATCCCTCTTAGGGGGGATATCACATCTAGGGGGAGCTTTGCTCTAAAAATTGAGCTAAAGCAACTCTAATGGTGTGAACACACTAATGCTTTATGTAAAAGTGGTAAGCCCACTTGTGCTTAAACGATGAGTATGACCTACGATCAAATGTTCTCATTTGACTCCTCAGTCAATATACTCATAGATAGATGACCTAGTCATCACCAATTGCTTGATAGATGCTAGAATTGTTTGTGCATGCTTTGACATATGTTCCATTTGCTATCTTATTGTGTGAGCATGTTGGTTGCATATTTACTCCATTCAAGGACATCCATTTGTTGCTTTGATTGTCTTCGTTTTTATTGGCCAAATGGATAGACAAGAATGCCTAAGAACCTTCTCTAGCTAATTATGCTCTTCTCGTCTCAAACTCTATTCATGCTACATCACAAAAAATGAACAAGTCTTTTTCGGACCCTCCGGGTGAGGAGCACTCGGAGCCACCGATCCGTCAAGGGCTCCTTTCCAAAACATTCTTGTGCATTTCGGTCAGACTAACTCACTCAAACTCGGTCCCACCGAAAGCACTAGACTGATCTACGTTTTCATCTCGGTGATACCGATTAGAATGACTCGGTCCCATCGAGTTGCAATAACTGCACAACATTTTGCATCTCGGCTCCACCAAACCATTCCATTCGGTGCCACTGACAGCACATGGGTATATATTCAGCGGACCCGTACGGTTGAAAATCACTTCGAACCACTCGTGCATGCACCCCATTGTTGCCACCCCCTTGGTCTCCGGATCGTCGCCGTCCTCGCATGTGCGCCTTCGCCGGAGGTCACCGTCAATGGGAATCTCCACAGCCATTGCCGCTGTATTGAATCGTCACCGAACTAGGGTACGATTTGATCTCCTCATGCTATCCCCTTCCGATTCTAAGCACAACGATAATGCCATGTATCTTGCCACATTTGAAATCCTTCTATCCATAGAAAAGCTCCAATAGTTTAGATTCAAAGAAAAAATTTAGGGTTAGGTTTCTGCCGAACTCATCTCGGGCTGACCTAAATGAAATTTTCGGTCCCACCGATTGGCTCTGGCCATTGCACTAAGTACAACTCGGTGCCACCGAAATGTACTTATCGGTGAAACCGACAGTAGAATCTCTGTGAAACCCTAGTATCTCGGAGCCACCGAACCACAACTCGGTCTGACCGATTTTGTGGGTTTAGGCTGTGTGTGTGCTTTGGTGTCACTGAGATGTTCTTGTTGGTAGCTCCGAAATGCTTTCTGCAAAAAACTAAAACTAAAGTTTTGATTCAATTTTTTTGAAAAAACATCTGCTTTTTTGTGATGCTCATCCACTCTACACATACCTATCTATTCACATGGTCTTCTTCGCAAGATGTCTGATGCAAGTGACAACCAGAACAAGTTAGAGGAAGAGGTTAATCTCAGTGAGGGCACAATCCCTAGTGGAAGCTATGATGAGGGCAGGAAAAGCACTCCATGCAATCTGCCTAAAGCTGCCACAAGAACAAGGAAGAAAAGAACCTTTGAAAGTGAGGATGAGGATTTTGTGGTTGAAGAAGAGGTCACTTCAACAAAGAAGAAACTGCTAAAGAAAGAATATGGCACTACAGCTTCTATGAAGCCAGGTCTCAAGAAGAAAGCCCCTGCAAAGAGAGTTCCAATGTCTAAAGCCAGAAAATCTACACAAGAGACTATGACTTTCACTCTTGAACAATCAGATGATGATGAGGCTATTGTTGGAAGAAGAAGAGAGCTAGGAAGACCATTGCCATAGTGATTGGCAGACCATCTATGATGGTGGATGATGAAGAAGAGGAGGAAGACCTCCTGCCAAGACTCGGAAATTGAAGTCTGATGCTATGAAGTCCGCCAACCCCTCAAAGACCAAGCCCAAAGCTCTAGTTCCTGCTCCCAAGAGATCAACTAGGAATATCCCAGCTGCTAAAAAGAACAAGGCCCCAATGCCAGAAGTTCAAGAGGATGAAGAGCCACAAGTGCTCAAAAAGTTGAAGCCAAAGATTCTAGACCATGATGATGGACATCCAGTTGTTGAAAACATGAAGCTTAGGAAGACAAAGGACTGAGAGAATGGAGGAAAGTGGATCCTTACTCAGTGAGGAGGAGAACATCTTGTGACTATCATTTCCATACCCGAGAACAGCAAGATTTTTATGAGACAGTGCTGCTTGACAAGAAGCCCATCATAAGCAACATGAAATGGGTGGACCGGAAGTACACAGATGCAAATGAAGATTACTTCCCCCATGTTCATGAGAGCTTCAGGCTTACAAGAGTTTATGCTTTTGTTGGACAAAAGCTTACAAAATGGAATGATGAGATGGTGATGCAGTTCTACTCCACAACACACTTTTATTTGGATGGCAGAATTGTGTGGATGACTGAGGGCACAAGATACCAGACATCTATTTCTGAGTGGGTTGCTCTCATCAATGCCCCAGAAGAAGATGAAAATGACATTGATGTCTATGAGAAGCCCAAGATGGATCACAACACTATGGCACACATGTAAAAGAGCATTCCTAACAAGGATTTGGACAAACACAAGTTTGGATCCATATACTATTTGCTTGCTGGTTTGGCCACCACAAACTATATTTTTATGCACACCTTGTTTCCCAAATCTGGAGATGAGATGATGATTCGTGGCCACTCCATCAACCTGATCCACATGTTTGATGTTCCACAGAAGTTGAAAGTCATGAGCTTGATTGTTGAGACAATCAAAAGGATAGCTGCTGACCAAAACAGGTCATGTGGATATGCACCACACATCTAGATGCTTATCAACTCCAAGGTTGGTACACGCACATATCTACTTGACATAGAGCACATTCCTCTTCAGCCAGAATTTGAAGATAATGAAGTGGTGATGGATGCTTCACATCCAACTTCAGTTGAGGCTCAGGAGAAGGAAGAGGTAGCAAAAGCAGCAAATGTAGCAAATGTACCCAATGCTTCAATAGTCAACCTCAAATCAAAGCAAGGCCAGTTAAAATATATGCTAGAAGCAACACTGAGGATTGAGCAAAGTCTGGCCAACTTAACCAAGAACCAGGAGAGCCTAGAGCAGATAGTGGAGGAAAAAATGTACAATCTTGATGTCAAGGTCACAGAGATACTTTCTATTGTGGAGAAGCTGAGAGATGATGTTGAAGATGGCAATGAGGACACTACCACTAAGAGGTTTCAGACAGTGCCAAGGGTACCCAGGTCTTCAGTTGTGCCAGTAGCAGACACCAGGACTATCCACCCTGCACCAGCTGCCACTGCTATAGTGTCACCCCTGTATCAACACCACCAGCTCAGCAGACATTAGTCGAAGCATTTGCAGACGTAGTTCTCTCAACTCCATCTACGCACACCGGAGCAACAAGCCAGAAGACCCCTTCAGGAGCTCTCGAAGATTACGCCTAGAGTGCCGTATAGCACTATACTTTATCAAGCTTTTTGGTAACTTGTTGCCAAAGGGGGAGAAAATTTATAGATCATAGGCTTTGAGAGAGAGTGTCCCGTTCTTTTGCTCAGTGGTTTTTACTGCCAGTTGCTACTTTGTCCGTTTGGTTTGTGCTACTTATTGTTTTATGCTCGTGAGATACTTTGTGTGGTTGTGTGATTGATCATACTATGCTTAATGTGTGATTCATGCTTATCTCTATAATTTCTTGTGTATGATCATTCACTTATGTATATGGTGATGTGTGCATGTTATTTCACTCTTATCATTTTGTGCGCTCCACCAAAATGTATGTGACATGGAAGAGTCACCCATGATCCTAATTGATTGAGCATTTGCATTCAAACGCAAAATTTAAATAATGCACAAATTTAGGGGCAGCTCTTGCTTATCACATACTTCTCGAAGCGACGATGTATTTCACTCATTTTATCATTTGTCGAACCTTTGATCTATATGTTGTCGTCAATTACCAAAAAGGGGGAGATTGAAAGTACAACTAATCCCCGGGTGGTTTTGCTAGTTCATAACAACATATAGCTCATTGAACTAATATCCATTCAAGATAAATATTTCATGAAGTTCAATAAATGGCATCGCATGGACTAGAGATGTGGACCCCACAAAATGCTAAGGACAAATATTGGCAAAAGCTCAAGACTCTTCATCTTTATTTTAGTGATCCAAGATCACATTGAGTCCATAGGAAAGCCAATACTATTAAAAGGGGATGAGGTGTTGCTCAATGGCTTGCTTAGTCATATTGCTCCAAAACCCTCAGCCACTTTCTCCATCCAAATATGCCAAAACCCTAAACTCCCACTTGGCCCCACCGATTCTTTCTACCCAGAGCACCGAGTTCATATGACATAGCCACAGCCAGAAACCCTACCAGTTCGGTCTCACCGATACGGATCTCGGTCTCACCGAGATGGCCTTCCCAACACTATGTTACTTGTTGCATTTATTTCGGTCTCACTGAGTTATGCAATCTCTCTCACCGAGTTGGCTTGACAGATTCTCTGTTCTTATTGCTTCACTTCGGTCTCACTGAGTTGATGCAATTGGCACCACCGAGATGATGTTTGCCCAAAGCCCTAGCACATTAGTCCCACCGAGTTGTTCCAGTCGGTCCCACCGAGATTCCTAACGTTCACATTTTTGAACTGATCGGTGCCACCGAGTTTAACCATTCGGTCCTGATGTCTACTACGCAACCTTCTTCTTGTAGACGTTGTTGGGCCTCCAAGTGCAGAGGTTTGTGGGACAGTAGCAAATTTCCCTCAAGTGGATGACCTAAGGTTTATCAATCCGTGGGAGGCGTAGGATGAAGATGGTCTCTCTCAAACAACCCTGCAACCAAATAACAAAGAGTCTCTTGTGTCCCCAACACACCCAATACAATGGTAAATTGCATAGGTGCACTAGTTCAGCAAAGAGATGGTGATACAAGTGCAATAGGGATGGTAGATATAGGTTTTTGTAATCTGAAAATATAAAAACAACAAGGTAACTAATGATAAAAGTGAGCACAAACGGTATTGCAATGCGTTGAAACAAGGCCTAGGGTTCATACTTTCACTAGTGCAAGTTCTCTCAACAATAATAACATAATTGGATCATATAACTATCCCTCAACATGCAACAAAGAGTCACTCCAAAGTCACTAATAGCGTAGAACAAACGAAAAGATTATTGTAGGGTACGAAACCACCTCAAAGTTATCCTTTCTGATCGATCTATTCAAGAGTCCGTAGTAAAATAACATGAAGCTATTCTTTCCGTTCAATCAATCATAGAGTTCGTACTAGAATAACACCTTAAGATACAAATCAACCAAAACCCTAATGTCACCTAGATACTCCAATGTCACCTCAAGTATCCGTGGGTATGATTATACGATATGCATCACACAATCTCAGATTCATCTATTCAACCAACACAAAGAACTTCAAAGAGTGCCCCAAAGTTTCTACCGGAGAATCAAGACGAAAACGTGTGCCAACCCTATGCATAAGTTCACGAGGTCACGGAACTCGCAAGTTGATCACCAAAACATACATCAAGTGGATCACGTGAATATCCCATTGTCACCACAGATAAGCACATGCAAGACATACATCAAGTGTTCTCAAATCCTTAAAGACTCAATCCGATAAGATAACTTCAAAGGGAAAACTCAATCCATTACAAGAGACTAGAGGAGCCGAAACATCATAAGATCCAACTATAATAGCAAAGCTCGCGATACATCAAGATCGTGCAAATCAAGAACACGAGAGAGAGAGAGAGAGATCAAACACATAGCTACTGGTACATACCCTCAGCCCCGAGGGTGAACTACTCCCTCCTCGTCATGGAGAGCGCCGGGATGATGAAGATGGCCACCGGTGAGGGATCCCCCTCCGGCAGGGTGCCGGAACAGGGTCCCGATTGGTTTTTGGTGGCTACAGAGGCTTGCGGCGGCGGAACTCCCGATCTATTCTGTTCCCCGATGGTTTTAGGGTATATGGATATATATAGGCGAAAGAAGTCGGTCAGGGGAGCCACGAGGGGCCCACGAGGGTGGAGGGCGAGCCCAGGGGGTGGGCGCGCCCCCTGCCTCGTGCCTTCCTCGTTGCTTCCCTTACGTACACTCCAAGTCTTCTGGATTGCTTCCGTTCCAAAAATAACTCTCCTGAAGGTTTCATTCCGTTTGGACTCCGTTGATATTCCTTTTATGGGAAACACTGAAACAAGGAAAAAATAGAAACTGGCACTAGGCTCTGGATTAATAGGTTAGTCCCAAAAATAATATAAAAGTGCATAGTAAAGCCCATTAAACATCCAAGATGGATAATATAATAGCATGAATACTTCATAAATTATAGATACGTTGGAGACGTATCAACATCCCCAAGCTTAATTCCTGCTCGTCCTCAAGTAGGTAAATGATAAAAGAAAGAGTTTATGAAGTGTGAATGCTAGCAGGTGCACAAGTTTGATCAATGATAATTTCAATCACCTTTTCTAGCATCATTATATGTCATAACAGTAGCTCATATCATAAAACTTTGCATGATCAAGTAACAAACTATTCACATGTTAAAGTATAGATCATAAACTTTCTTGAAAACTAACAAACCGTGTTATTAGTCATCAAACAATTACAATTCATCTTATTTTCAGGAAGAGTCTATGTTAGAGCTTTGATTTAGCAAATCCCACATACTCAACTATCATATAGTCTTCCATGATTGCTACCACTCAAAGCATATTTTTAGAACAAATAGCATCCATCGAACACAGAGAAAGATAGGGGCTTAATGTTTCGCCTCCCAACTTATTTATCATATAGATAATTGTCAACAATAATAATTCATGATCAAATATATTTGAATGGCCATATATGCTTAGATCTTTCCATCACATGATGCTTGCCAACTAAAGAGTAGGTTGGAATGAGAAGGAATACTACTGACTCTTGCATAAAAGTAAAAGATAGGCCCTTCGCAGAGGGAAGCAGGGATTTGCAGAGGTGCCAGAGCTCGAAGCTAAAAACAGAGATGAAAATAATTTTGAGAGGTATGCTTTCATTGTCAACATAACGACCAAGAGTTCCCAATATCTTCCATACTAGATACATTATAGGCGGTTCCCACGCAGAAAGGTAAAGTTTTTACTCCCCCTCCACCAACATTCACACTCCACGGCTTGTCCGAAACAACGGGTGCCGTCCAACTATCAACATTCCTGGGGGAGTTTTGTTTAAATTATTTGCGAATTTGTTTTTGATCTTTTGATCATAGGACTGGGCATCCCAGTTACCAGCCATTTTCTCGTGAATGATGAGCGGAGTCCACTCATCGTGAGAATAACCCACCTAGCATGGAAGATACTGACAGCCCCTAGTCGCTACATGAGCGATTCGGGCATACAAAACAGATTATTATTTGAAGGTTTAGAGTTTGGCACATGCAAATTTACTTGGAACGGCAGGTAAATACCGCATATAGGTAGATATGGTGGACACTCATGGAAGAAACTTGGTTCAAGGAATTTGGATGCACAAGCAGTATTCCCGCTTAGTACAGATATTTTGGCTAGCAAAGGATTCTAAATAGCAAGCACCACATGTTAGAGGATCCATAACAATATAACTTCTATACAAATATACCCAAGCATAACTCATTATGTTGTCTTCCTTGTCCAACTTCAACTAATTTGCTCAGGTTTGAAAATAATTAATGGGGCTCACAATCATAGAAGATGTCCAAGATAGTATATTTATATGTGAAATCTCTCTTCCTTCAATATTCTTTCATGAATTGTTCAAGTGACCAATACAATGTTTGCTAACCTTCAATAAATTTACCACCTCTACTTCTTATATGTGAAGGCATTACTCCCCATGGGAAAGGCATATGAAACATATATAATTTCAGATTTATGACATTCAAATCATTCAACCATTTACTCATAGGATATAAGTGAAGCACACGAGTAAATGACAAACTACTCCAAAAAGATATAAGTGAAGATCAATGAGTAGTTAAATAATTATGTAGCTATGTGAAGACTCTCTCTCATTTAAGAATTTCAGATCTTGGTATTTTATTCAAACAGCAAGCAAAGCTAAAGAAAATAAAATGACGCTCCAAGCAAAACACATATCATGTGGTGAATAAAAATATAGCTCCAAGTAAAGTTACCGATGAACGAAGACGAAAGAGGGGATGCCATCCGGGGCATCCCCAAGCTTACGCTCTTGGTTGTCCTTGAATATTACCTTGGGGTGCCTTGGGCATCCCCAAGCTTAGGCTCTTGCCACTCCTTATTCCGTAGTCCATTGAATCTTTACCCAAAACTTGAAAACTTCACAACACAAAACTCAACAGAAACTCGTAAGCTCCGTTAGCGAAAGAAAACAAAACACCACTTCAAGGTACTGTAATGAACTCATTATTTATTTTTATTGGTGTTAAATCTACTGTATTCCAACTTCTCTATGGTTTATAAACTATTTTACTAGCCATAGATTCATCAAAATAAGCAAACAACACATGAAAAACAGAATCTGTCAAAAACAGAACAGTCTGTAGTAATCTGTAACTAACGCAAACTTCTGGAGCTCAAAAAATTCTACCAAAATAGGAAGACCTAGATAATTTGATTATTGATCTTCTGCAATTGGAATCAATATTTTATCACATTCTGGTGATTTTAAACAATTGTTTTCGTGAACAGAAAGTTTCTGGAATTTTCAGCAAGATCAAATAACTATCATCCAAGAAGATCCTATAGGTCTTACTTGGCACAAACACTAATTAAAACATAAAACCACATCTAACCAGAAGCTAGATGGATTATTTATTACTAAACAGAACCAAAAAGCAAGAACTAAAATAAAATTGGGTTGCCTCCCAACAAGCGCTAACGTTTAACGCCCCTAGCTAGGCATGATGATTTCAATGATGCTCACATAAAAGATAAGAATTGAAACATAAAGAGAGCATCATGAAGAATATGACTAGCACATTTAAGTCTAACCCACTTCCTATGCATAGGGATTTTGTGAGCAAACAACTTATGGGAACAATAATCAACTAGCATAGGAAGGCAAAACAAGCATAACTTCAAAATTTTAAGCACATAGAGAGGAAACTTGATATTATTGTAATTCCTACAAGCATATATTCCTCCCTCATAATAATTTTCAGTAGCATCATGAATGAATTCAACAATATAACCATCACATAAAGCATTCTTTTCATGATCTACATGCATATAAGTTTTATTACTCTCCACATAAGCAAATTTCTTCTCATGAATAGTAGTGGGAGCAAACTCAACAAAATAACTATCATGTGAAGCATAATCCAATTGAAAATCAAAATCATGATGACAAGTTTCATGGTTATGTTTATTCTTTATGGCATACGCGTCATCACAATAATCATCATAAATAGGGGGGATGCTTTCATCATAATAAATTTGCTCATCAAAACTTGGGGGACTAAACATATCATCTTCATCAAACATAGCATCCCCAAGCTTGTGGCTTTGCATATCATTAGCATCATGGGTATTCAAAGAATTCATACTAACAACATTGCAATCAGGCTCATCATTCAAAGATTGAGTGCCAACCATTTTAATCCATTCTTCTTCTAGCACTTGGGCACAATTTTCCTTCCCGTCATTTTCACGAAAGACATTAAAAAGATGAAGCATATGAGGCAACCTTAATTCCATTTTTTGTAGTTTTCTTTTATAGACTAAACTAGTGATAAAATAAGAAATTAAAAGATTCGATTGCAAGATCTAAAGATATACCTTCAAGCACTCACCTCCCCGGCAACGGCGCCAGAAAAGAGCTTGATGTCTACTACGCAACCTTCTTCTTGTAGACGTTGTTGGGCCTCCAAGTGCAGAGGTTTGTAGGACAGTATCAAATTTCCCTCAAGTGGATGACCTAAGATTTATCAATCCGTGGGAGGCGTAGGATGAATATGGTCTCTCTCAAACAACCCTGCAACCAAATAACAAAGAGTCTCTTGTGTCCCCAACACACCCAATATAATGGTAAATTGTATAGGTGCACTAGTTCGGCGAAGAGATGGTGATACAAGTGCAATATGAATGGTAGATATAGGTTTTTGTAATCTGAAAATATAAAAATAGCAAGGTAACTAATGATAAAAGTGAGCACAAACGGTACTGCAATGCGTTGAAACAAGGCCTAAGGTTCATACTTTCACTAGTGCAAGTTCTCTCAACAATAATAACATAATTGGATCATATAACTATCCCTCAACATGCAACAAAGAGTCACTCCAAAGTCACTAATAGCGGAGAACAAACGAAGAGATTATTGTAGGGTACGAAACCACCTCAAAGTTATCCTTTCTGATCGATCTATTCAAGAGTCCGTAGTAAAATAACATGAAGCTATTCTTTCCGTTTAATCTATCATAGAGTTCGTACTAGAATAACACCTTAAGATACAAATCAACCAAAACCCTAATGTCACCTAGATACTCCAATGTCACCTCAAGTATCCGTGGGTATGATTATACGATATGCATCACACAATCTCAGATTCATCTATTCAACCAACACAAAGAACTTCAAAGAGTGCCCCAAAGTTTCTACCGGAGAGTCAAGACGAAAACGTGTGCCAACCCCTATGCATAAGTTCACGAGGTACGGAACCCGCAAGTTGATCACCAAAACATACATCAAGTGGATCACGTGAATATCCCATTGTCACCACAGATAAGCACATGCAAGACATACATCAAGTATTCTCAAATCCTTAAAGACTCAATCCGATAAGATAACTTCAAAGGGAAAACTCAATCCATTACAAGAGAGTAGAGGGGGAGAAACATCATAAGATCCAACTATAATAGCAAAGCTCGCGATACATCAAGATCGTGCCAAATCAAGAACACGAGAGAGAGAGAGATCAAACACATAGCTACTGGTACATACCCTCAGCCCCGAGGGTGTACTACTCCCTCCTCGTCATGGAGAGTGCCGGGATGATGAAGATGGCCACCGGTGATGGATCCCCCCTCCGGCAGGGTGCCGGAACAGGGTCCCGATTGGTGTTTGGTGGCTACAGAGGCTTGCGGTGGCGGAACTCCCGATCTATTATGTTCCCCGATGGTTTTAGGGTATATGGATATATATAGGCAAAAAGTCAGTCAGGGGAGCCAGGAGGGGCCCACGAGGGTGGAGGGCACGCCCAGGGGGTGGGCGCGCCCCCTGCCACGTGCCTTCCTCGTTGCTTCCCTTACGTACACTCCAAATCTTCTGGATTGCTTCCGTTCCAAAAATAACTCTCCCGAAGGTTTCATTCCGCTTGGACTCCGTTTGATATTCCTTTTCTGCGAAACACTGAAACAAGGAAAAAACAGAAACTGGCACTGGGCTCTGGGTTAATAGGTTAGTCCCAAAAATAATATAAAAGTGCATAGTAAAGCCCATTAAACATCCAAGATGGATAATATAATAGCATGAATACTTCATAAAGTATAGATACGTTGGAGACGTATCAGGTCCCACCGAGATGAGTCAAATGTGTGTAATGATTGAATTTTGTGTGGAGGCTTGATACCTCTCCCACGTATGTACTTTTCCAAACACTTTTGCCCTTGTTTTGGACTCTAACTTGCATGATTTGAATGGAGCTAACCCGGACTGACGCTGTTTTCAGCAGAGTTGCCATGGTGTTATTTTTGTGCAGAAATAAAAGTTCTCACAATGACCTGAAAATCCACAGAGACACATTTTGGAAATAATAAAAAATATTGGCGAAAGAATCAGCATCAGGGGGCCCACACCCTGTCCACGAGGGTGCAGGGCGCGCCCACCCCCCTGCCTCATGGGCCCCCTGGGACTCCACCGACCTCAAGCCCAACTCCATATATTCACGTTCGGGGAGAAAAAATTTAGAGAGAAGGATTCATCGCGTTTTACGATACGGAGCCGCCGCCAAGCCCTAATCTTCCTCGGGAGGGCTGATCTGGAGTTCGTTCGGGGCTCCGGAGAGGGGAATCCGTCGCCATCATCATCATCAACCACCCTCCATCACCAATTTCATGAAGCTCACCGCCGTGCGTGAGTAATCCCATCGTAGGCTTGCTGGATGGTGATGGGTTGGATGAGATTTACCATGTAATCGAGTTAGTTTTGTTAGAGTTTGATCCCTAGTATCCATTATGTTCTGGGATTGATGTTGCTATGACTTTGCTATGCTTAATGCTTGTCACTAGGGCCCAAGTGCCATGATTTCAGATCTGAACATATTATGTTTTCATGAATATTGTGAGTTCTTGATCCTATCTTGCAAGTCAATAGTCACCTACTATGTGTTATGATCCGGCAACCCCGAAGTGACAATAATCAGGACCACTCCCGATGATGACCGTAGTTTGATGAGTTCATGTATTCACTAAGTGTTAATGCTTTGGTCTGGTACTCTATTAAAAAAAGGCCATAATATCCCTTAGTTTCCAAGAAGGACCCCGCTGCCACGGGAGCGTAGGACAAAAGATGTCATGCAAGTTCTTTTCCATAAGCACGTATGACTATATTCGGAATACATGCCTACATTACATTGATGAACTGGAGCTAGTTCTGTGTCACCCTATGTTATAACTGTTGCATGAGGAATCGCATTTGGCAAAATTATCCATCATTGATCCATTGCCTACGAGCTTTTCACATATTGATCTTTGCTTAGTTACTTATCCGTTGCCACTGTTACGA
The DNA here is from genome assembly GCF_018294505.1 of Triticum aestivum. Classification (NCBI taxonomy): domain Eukaryota; kingdom Viridiplantae; phylum Streptophyta; class Magnoliopsida; order Poales; family Poaceae; genus Triticum; species Triticum aestivum. Next base: position 262,309,384 of record NC_057802.1, read on the forward strand.
TTACTACAAAAATGTAACGCCCACGATGCGGCTATATCTCCCACGTGGTGAGGCACGACTTAGAGGCATAACCGCATAGTGGTTTTGTCGCAAGAAGGGTCATCTTCACACAATCCCATGTAATGAACAAGAATGGGATAAGGAGTTGGCTTACAATCGCCACTTCACACAATACATAAATATAATTCATACATCATCCAAAATACAAACATATAGACCGACTACGGTCAAGATCCAGATGAAAATAAGACAACCCCAAATGCTAGATCCCCGATCGTCCCAACTGGGCTCCACTACTGATCATCAGGAAAAGACACATAGTAATGACCACGTTCCTCATCGAACTCCCACTTGAGATCGATCCCATCATCTGCACTGGCATCGTCGGCACCTGCAACTGTTTTGGTAGAATCTGTGAGTCACGAGGACTCAGCAATCTCACACCCGCGAGATCAAGACTATTTAAGCTTAAAGGAAAGGATGGTGTAGTGAGGTGGAGCTGCAGCGGCAATAAGCATATATGGTGGCTAACATACGCAAGAGAGAGCGGGAAGAGCAGCAACGGAACGGTCGTCATCTAGCAATGACCAAGAAGTGATCCTGAACTCCTACTTACGTCATACATAACTCAAACCGTGTTCACTTCCCGGACTCCGCCGAGAAGAGACCATCACGGCTACACACGCAGTTGATGTGTTTTAATTGGGTCAAGTGACAAGTTCTCTACAACCGGACATTAACAAATTCCCATCTGCCTCATAACTGCGGGCACGGCTTTCGAAAGATATTACCCTGCAGGGGTGTCCCAACTTAGCCCATCATAAGCTCTCGCGGTCAACGAAGGACAAACCTTCTCCCGGAAAGACCCGATCAGTCTCGGAATCCCGGTTTACAAGACATTTCGACAATGGTAAAACAAGACCAGCAAAGCCCCCGAATGTGCCGACAAATCCCGATAGGAGCTGCACATATCTCGTTCTCAGGGCACAACGGATGAGCCAGACGTCGGGTTGGCATATACCCTGGTTGCCCAGGGGGTGCCGGACATCGCGCAGTTTGGGCCAGCACTCGAAGGAGCGCTGGTCCGGGGGTTTAAAATAAAGATGACCCTCGGGCTCGCGAAAACCCGGGGGAAAAGGCTTAGGCGGCAAATGGTAAAACCAAAGTTGGGCCTTGCTGGAGGAGTTTTATTCAAGGCGAACTGTCAAGGGGGTCCCATAAATCACCCAACCGCGTAAGGGACGCAAACTCAAGGAACATAATCCCGGTGTACAGTAACTAGGGCGGCAAGAGTGGAACAAAACACCAGGCATAAGGCCGAGCCTTCCACCCTTTACCAAAATATATAGATGCATTAATTAAATGAGAGATATTGTGATATCCCAACATATCCATGTTCCGACATGGAACAAACTTCAACTTCACCTGCAACTAGCAACGGCTATAAGAGGGGCTGAGCAAAAGCGGTAACATAGCCAAACAACGGTTTGCTAGGAAAGGATGGTTAGGGGCTGACATGGCAATATGGGAGAAATGATATATCAAGTGATAGGTAGCATGGCATGGCAATAGAACGAACAACTAGCAAAGCAAAGATAGAAGTGATTTCGAGGGGTGGTCATCTTGCCTGCAAGGTTCTCAGAGTTGTCGAAAGCTTGATCCTCGTAAGCGTACTCAACAGGTTCCTCGTTCACGAACTCGTCTCCCGGCTCTACCCAAGACAAGAACACAAACAAACGGAACCACAATCAACTACGAGAAATGCACAAGCAACATGATGCAAAACATGTAAGATATGCAAGATATGATATGTGATGCATATGCGTGCTCCGGAAGGAAAATGATGAACAAGACAGTAACTTGGCAAACCAAGCATGCCACTGGAAAGATGAGATGATATCGGTCGAAATCGATATAAAGATCACCGGAAACGGATGCACGGTTTGCAAATGGCAAGCAAAACAAGAATGACACGAATCTGCGATTAACAGCATGACAGCACTTAAAATATAACAAGTAACAATGCTACAGCACTCCAACATACCAACAAAACATATGCCAGTAATCTACAGAAGATGCTTGACAAAAGATGAACACTGAGCTATGGCTAGTTCACAACATATCAAGCTCAAACAAGCATGGCAAAAGTGCAAAAGATAACAGGATCACAGACTTGGTGAAATTACTGGACATGCAGAAAACAGCATCAGGTAGCAATGTTCAGAGCACGAAATCAACATGATGCAGGAACTTAAAATGGCAAAATAAGGCATGGCAGTGTTCTACTAAATGCATATGACAAAAGTCCCTTACTGACCATAAGACAAAAAGGACCAGAAGATATGATGGCAAGCAGGTAAACATAGCAAGTTTCGTTAACAGGTTTCAGACTTAGCAGAAAACAGAGCATGGCAGAAATAATAATATGAAGGCCTCTTTGTGAGATTGATGCACTCATTACAGAGCAATGCATGACAAAAAAAGCATACCTACATAAATATTGCATGTTTATGAAGCTAACCATGGCAAGAACAAAAGCATAGCATGTATGGATCAACTACAATAAGCTTGGCAAAAATGAATATCATGTTAAGAATCTGCCAAAAATATTTTATAGCAAAAGTAGAGCAAGATTGAGTCATGCTATGGTACTCCATAATTGCAAACAAGGGCAGGAATGAATCAATTACAACTATATCTACAAAACATCCTTACTGAACATCTCCAAAATATGCATGGATCTCTCTGTAGCATCAAGTTTACATGGCAACAAAATAACAGCAGACAAAGACTTAGAGAATTTGAATTCACTAAGTCCCTGAAATCAGAAACATTACGGGGCCTAGTTTGTATGCTTGTGCTAATCACCACAGAGATCACAAAAATACATGGCATACACCCTTGGAAAGATGGCATGGCATACAATAAAACACATGTAGAGCTCATGCCCATAAGATGCACAGATTAAATGATACAAAAATGACAAATCTCCAAGTTCTGATAAGAACCAGCAGATAACAGCAACTAGCCCTCTTGCAACAGAGATTTGGGCATCAGGATGGCCTCTAATGAACATGGTGCAATTGAACAAAATGTGGAGCATCACGAGACGAACAATTTGACATATTACACGCACGAATCGGAGCAGTATGCATGAAGTTATGCAACGATGAACAGGGGCACTAATCGTAAAATATCAAAGACGGCGAAAAAAAAGGGGGAGGAAGGAGGTCAACGCACGGGTGCTCTCAGATCGGATCGGGGCCGGCCTTCGACGGCGCTCGCCGGCGACGGGAGGAAGAAGGAGGCGGGGCGGCGGCCGTAGGAGAAGGGGAGGCGCCGGACGGGGAGGGCCCTGGCGGCGATGGGCGGCGGCAAACGGGGTCGGGCGGCGCGGCAAGTCGGCGGCGGGCGGCCGCGGCGGCGGTGACGGCGGCGCCGGCGGCGGCGACCGGAGGTGCGCGGCGTCGGGCGCGAGTAGGAGGGCGGCGAACGGGCCGCGCGGGTCCGCTACGGGCCCGGCGGGCTTCGGCGGCGGCGGTGACGGGCTGCCACGTGGCGCGCCGTGAGCGGCTGCGGGCGGCGGCGGGTTTGTCCGGCCGGCGGCGGACACGTCCGGCGCGGCGCGAGGAGCGGGTTAGGGTTTCGTCTGCGCGAAAAATACGGGGGTCTCACATATAAATAGGTAGAGGGAGCTAGGAGGCTCCAAATGAGGTGCGGTTTTCGCCCACACGATCGTGATCGAACGATCTAGAGCATGGAAGAGAGTTTGGAGGGTTTTGGGCTGGTTTTTGAGGGGGTTTTAGCTGGACACTCAAATGGACTTTGCGGATGCCCGGTTAACCGTTGGAGTACCAAACGACCTCCAAATGGAATGAAACTTGACCGGTGGTCTCCGGGTGGTATACTAAGGCCACTTTACAAGCCTCGGTCCATTCCGAGAATGTTTGACACCCACTCACGAAAGAAAACAAGAGGGGTGCACCGGAGGAGATGGGAGCGCCGGATTGCAAAACGGACAACGGGGAAAATGCTCGGATGCATGAGACGAACACGTATGCAAATGCAATGCACATGATGACATGATATGAAATGCATGACATGAACAAAATACAAAACGAAAGACAAAACCCGACCACGGAGGGAATAACATAACACATAGCCGAAAATGGCAAGAGTCGGAGTTACAAATATGGAAAGTTACATGCGGGGTGTTACAAAAAACTGCTACTGCTACTTTTGCCACCGTTACCGTTACTTCCATACTACTTTGCTACTAAATACTTTGCTGCAGATATTTAGTCTTTCAGGTGTGGTTGAATTGACAACTCAGCTGCTAATACTTGAGAATATTCTTTGGCTCCCCTTGTGTCGAATCAATAAATTTCCTGGCGCCGTTGCCGGGGAGCATAGCTCTATTATTTGAGTCACTTGGGATTTATATCTGTTGATCACTATGAGGAACTTGAAAGACGAAAAAACCAAGATTTATCCCTCAACTACGAGGGGAGGTAAGGAACTGCCATCTACCTCTGCACTTGATTCTCCTTCTGTTTTGAGTAAACTTGCGACACCTAAACGTACTCCTGCTATTGATTCTGATATGTCGCATGTTATTGATGATGCCACTTCTGCTATGCATGATGCTTATGATGAAACTACTTCTATGCTTAATAATATTGTGCCATTAGGTGAATTTCTTGATGAACAACTTGCTAGGGTTAGAGAGAATGAAATTATTGAAACAGATAATATTGATGAAAGTGATGATGAAGATTCTCCTCCTAGATATGAATTGCCTGATGTACCTGAGGGTTATGTAATGGATGAAGAAACTGCTAGAGACCTTTTTCCTTGCAAAGATAGATATGATCTTAAGAAACTATTAGCTAAGCTGAAAGAAAAGTCTTTGAATGCTAGAATGAAATATGACCCTGCTTTTGCTACTTCACCTATCTGTATTTCTGATAAGGATTATGATTTCTCTGTTGATCCTGAGTTAATTACTTGGTTGAATCTGATCCTTTATGGCTATGAATCTGAAACTGTTGTGGCACATCTTACTAAATTGAATGATATAGCCACCCCATTCCCTCATGAGGAAAAAATTCGTTACTACTATATCCTTAAGTTATTTTTGTTCTCATTAAAGGGTGATGCTAAAACATGGTTTAATTCTCTTGCTCCTGGATGTGTGCGTAGTCCCCAGGATATGATTTAGTACTTCTCTGAGAAATATTTTCCTGCTCATAAGAAACAAGCTGCCTTACAGGAAATATTTAACTTTGTGCAAACTAAAGAAGAGAGTCTCCCACAAGCTTGGGGGAGGCTTTGCCAGTTACTTAATGCTTTGCCTGATCATCCTCTTAAGAAAAATGAAATACTTGATATCTTCTATAATGGACTAACCGATGCTTCTAGGGACTTCCTACATAGTTGTGTTGGTTGTGTTTTCAGGGAAAGAACTGTTGAGCAAGCTGAATTGCTATTGAATAATATATTGAGTCATGATAATGATTGGACACTTCCTGAACCAACTCCTAAGCCAACTCCGAAGAAAAGGGGTATTCTATTTCTCAGTCCTGAAGATATGCAAGAGGCAAAGAAATCTATGAAAGAAAAGGGTATTAAAGCTGAAGATGTTAAGAATTTACCACCTATTGAAGAAATACATGGTCTTAATAACCCGACACAGGTAGTAAAGGTAAATTCTCTCTATAGATTTGATGAAGGTGATATTCCTCGTAATAAGTCTGCTAGTCAATGCTTGGATGAGTTTGATAATTTTATTTATAAATAAGAAAATTTCAATGCTTATGTTGGTAGACAATTAAAACGTAATGCTTATATGATTGAACACTTGAGTGATTATATGTATAGAGTTAAAGATGACCTTAAACTTATTAGTAAACATGCTTCTATGGTTACCACTCAGGTAGAACAAGTTCCTAAAGCTCAAGATAATTTACTCAATGAATCAAATAATAAGAAAAATGATAATGTTGTTAGAGTTATGACTAGAGAGGGTAAAATGACTCAGGAACCTTTGTATCCTGAGGGCCACCCTAAGAGAGTTGAGCAAGATTCTCAGAGAACTAATGTTGATGCACCTAGTCCTTCTAAGAAGAAGAAAAAGAAAAATGATAGGACTTTGCGTGCTTCTAGTGAACCTGTTGTTGACACACCCAAGAATCCCAATGATATTTCTATTTCTGATGCTGAAACACAATCTGGTAATGAACATGAACCTAGTGATAATGTTAATGATGATGTTAATATTAATGCTCAACCTAGCAACAATAATGATGTAGAGATTGAACCTGCTGTTGATCTTGATAACCCATAATCAAAGAATCAACGTTATGATAAGAGAGACTTCGTTGCTAGGAAGCACGGTAAAGAAAGAGAACCATGGGTTCAGAAACCCATGCCTTTTCCTCCTAAACCATCCAAGAAAAAGGATGATGAGGATTTTGAGCGCTTTGCTGAAATGATTAGACCTATCTTTTTGCGTATGCGTTTGACTGATATGCTTAAAATGAATCCTTATGCTAAGTATATGAAAGATATTGTTACAAATAAGAGAAAGATACCAGAAGCTGAAATTTCCACCATTCTTGCCAATTATACTTTTAAAGGTGGAATACCAAAGAAACTAGGAGATCCAGGGGTACCAACTATACCATGCTCCATTAAAAAAACTATGTTAAAACTGCTTTATGTGATCTTGGAGCCGGTGTTAGTGTTATGTCTCTCTCTTTATATCGTAGACTTGATTTGAATAAGTTGACACCTACTGAAATATCTTTGCAAATGGCCGATAAATCAACTGCTATACGTGTCGGTATTTGTGAGGATGTGCCTGTTGTGGTTGCAAACATTACTATTTTAACGGACTTTGTTATTCTTGATATTCCCGAGGACGATAGTATGTCGATTATCCTTGGTAGACCCTTTTTCAATACTGCAGGGGCTTTTATTGATTGCAACAAAGGCAATGTCACTTTTCATGTTAATGGTAATGAGCTTACGGTACACTTTCCGAGGAAACAACCTCAAATCCACAATATCAATTCTATTGGAAAAATTTCAATGATTACTATTGGAGGTTTTGAATTCCCTCTTCCTACTGTCAAGAATAAATATGATATTCTTATTGTTGGGGCCGTACATATCCCCGTTGAGGTAACCTAGTGTTATTCGAAAATTCTCCGGTTTCATGTTATTCGGAAAGAGTTTGTTAACAAGACTTGATCAACCTTGTTAGTGGATTCCTTTTGATGAGCATGAGATGGATGAAGTTAGAAAGCACAACTCTCTGTACCCTCTTTTTACTTTCTGTTATTTAGATTAAATAAAGCAAAATAGTATTTTATGTCTGTTTTCTGAATTATCCTTGCAATAAAAATACCCCGAAAATAAAAGTTCTCCAAATGTCCTGAAAATGAAATATGATTTTTTGTAGAATATTTAAGAATATCTGGCACTGAGAACACACCAGGGGGCCCCACCATTTGGCCACGAGGGCACAGGGCGTGCCCACCCCCTGGGGCGCGCCCCCCTACCTCGTGGGCCCCACGTGGACCCCCTCCACTTATTCCAGCACCCACTCACTTCGTCTTCCTCCAGAAAAAATACTCCCATAGCTCAAACCCATGTTCTAGCTCTTCTTGCTGCCATTTTCGATCTCCTTGCTCAAAGCTCCATTCACAAAACTGTTTGGGGAGATCGTTCTTCGGTATGTGACTCCTCCTGTGGTCCAATTAGTTTTTGTTCTAGTGCTTTATTTATTGCAAATTTTTGCTGCTAAGGTGACCCTGTTCTTAAGCTTGCATGTCAAATTTATATGGTCCCAAGTAGTTCTAATGGATGATATAGCCTCTAGGCACTTATGGGAGTAATTGCTATCAATGTTGTTTAGTTTTGTTCACTTTTATTTTGAGTCACTAAAAATTTCAGAAATTTTTCAGAGTAAGAAAATGATAAAGAGATTGTTGAGGGGGCTCTTTGAGCCGAAGCTCGAAGGATAAGCAGAATGAGGAGAACAAAAAGCCCAAATACAATCTTCCTCGCACTATGGAGATTCTGCCGTGCGAATGGCCTTGTGATGCATTCTCGAGAGCCGCCGGAATTTATGATGATTTTTATTACTTGGCAGAGAATGCAGGCCTCACCGACTTCCTCCATGACCAGCGCGAACAGTACCTCCTACTCACTAATATTTTCGTGCAAAATTTTTATTACCATGCTAAGAAATCACCACCTTCAGTGGAGTTTCATTTATATGATGAGGTTAAGGAGATGTCACTCCATGATTTTTGTCGGGTCTGCAAGATACCCTTTGTGGGCAGCATCGAGGAACCACACCGTAGTGATGTGGAGGAATATATTGATAGAATTGTTGTAGGGGAAACGAGGAAAGTTTCTGATGCAAGAATTACAAGTATACATTTTCCTGTTCTATGTTACTTTGCGATATTTGCTAGTACATGCTTAATTGGTCACGGGAACAGTGGAAATCTTAGTGCTCCTGATCTTGTCATTTTGCACCATGCTTTGTTTCATGATACAACTTTCAGCTTATGTGCTATTGTTGCTAAACGATTAAGTCTGAACCGTACAAAGGGCCCCATCTTCGGAGGCATCTTTGCTTCACGCCTTGCTGCACACTTTGAGATACCTATTAGTCATTATGAGAAAGAGGAAAAGTTGCTGCCCCCTGTTTTTCAAGATTATAAGAGTATGGTAGCACATGACTTTATTTTTAAAAATAAGAAGAAGATGCTTAAGTATAATTTGATATTTGATAAAACTCACTGTGAGACTATTATCTTGACTGCACCCTCTTTGTTTAACATACTTTCAGGCGCGTACCTCATCTTGCCCGAGGCCATTTATTCATACTGGAGGCTGACACAAGTCCTGGAGCCTGAGCCACCACTTGACTCCTATCGACAGTCTGTTTATCAGTGGGATCCGGAGGAGATCGCCAACCAGTGGCACCCTGAGGACCCTCCTCAGTACACCGGAGGGAGTAGCTTCGATCCGTGGGCATAGACCAACTTAGGCCAAAAGCCTAAGCTTGGGGAAGTACATATTTCTCACCGACATTACATTCATGTTCACACACTCATTCTAGTTGTCGGTGCTGATACTTTTCATTGTACTATCCATGCTAGTTTATTTTCTTTTCTAAGCCTTCTTCTTGTGTGTTTGAAAAACCTTAAGAAAAACCCAAAAAATAGTTATAACTTTTAGCTAGTTTACTTCCCATGCATGTAGTAGTAATTAAAAGAAAACCCAAAAATATTTCTCGTTCTTCTTTTGCTTGTTGGGAGCTTTCCCGTGTAAGTAGTTTTATTTCTTTTCTTTGGGGGTCGAGAGGAGAAGACCATGATGAAAATGTTGAGTGGCTCTCATATGCATTATTGTTGATTTAACCAAGAGCCCATATTACCTTGTCTTCTCCCTTGTATTAAATGCTTGCAGATTCCAGCTTAGTCCAATGCACGTGCACTATTATTATTATCCACACCGTTCGGTCATGCGAGTGAAAGGCAATAATGACGATATATGCTGGACTGATTGAGATGAGAGAAGCTGGTATGAACTCGACATATCTTGTTTTTGTAAATATGAAGTTCATCTTTCTTGATTCAGCCTATTATGAATGAAACATGTTTGTGATGATAATTAGAGATTATAGTTGCTCATGACATGCTTAATTAGCTAGGAGTTTATAATGGTTTACCTTGCATGCCAACATGCTACTAAAATAGTTGCGATGTGGTATGATGGGGTGGTATCCTCCGTTGAACAGTTTGAGTGGCTTGATTTGGCACATGTTCACGCATGTAGTTGAAACAAAATCAACATAGCCTCCATGATAATTATGTTCATGGTGATTTATATCCTACTCATGCTTGCACTCATTGTTGATTAATCTTAATGCATGTTCATGACTGTTGTCGCTCTCTAGTTGGTCGCTTCCCAGTCTCTTTCTAGCCTTCACTTGTACTAAGCGGCAATACAGCTTGTGCATCCAGTTCCATAAACCCCAAAGTTATTCCATATGAGTCCACCATACCTTCCTATATGCGGTATTTACCTGCCGTTCCAAGTAAATTTGTATGTGCCAAACTCTAAACCTTCAAATGAAATTCTGTTTTGTATACTCGAATAGCTCATGTAACAACTAGGGCTGTCTATATCTTCCATGCTAGGTGGGTTATTCTCACGATGAGTGGACTCCGCTCATCACTCACGAGAAAATGGTTGGTAACCGGGATGCCCAGTCCCTTGCTCAAATCAAATTAATTGCAAACAAAACTCCCCCAGGATTGTTGTTAGTTGGAGGCACCGTTGTTTCGGGCAAGCCATGGATTGATGCTTGTTGGTGGTGGGGGAGTATAAACTTTACCATTCTGTTTGGGAACCGCCTATAATGTGTGTAGCATGGAAGATATCAATATCTCTTGGTTGTTATGTTGACAATGAAAGTATGCCACTCAAAATATTATTTATCTCTGTTTCAAAACTCGAGCTCTAGCACCTCTGCAAATCCCTGCTTCCCTCTGCGAAGGGCCTATCTATTTACTTTTATGTTGAGTCATCATCCTCTTATTAAAAAGCATCAGTTGGAGAGCACCGCTGTCATTTGCATGCATTACTATTAATTTACATTGAGTATGACTGTGACTGGATCTCTTTTACCATGAATTACAATGTCTACTCAGTCCTTGATCTTCAGAGGTGCTCTACATTTATGTTTTGTGGTCTCAGAAAGGGCAAGCGAGATACCATCCTCTTATTTCATGTTATGATTGTTTTGAGAAAGTGTTGTCATCTGAGATTTATTATTATTGCTCACTAGTCGATTATGCCATTGATATGAGTAAACATGAGACCTAAATGTTATTGTGAATATGGTTAGTTCATAATCTTTGCTGGAAACTTGAATGCTGGCTTTACATATTTGCAACAAAAAGATCAAACAGAGTTTGTAAAAGTTTGTCTTTATCACTTTCAGTTTGTCAACTGAATTGCTTGAGGACAAGCAAAGGTTTAGGCTTGGGGGAGTTGATACGTCTCCAACGTATCTACTTTTCCAAACACTTTTGCCCTTGTTTTGGACTCTAACTTGCATGATTTGAATGGAACTAACCCGGACTGACGCTGTTTTCAGCAGAATTGCCAAGGTGTTATTTTTGTGTAGAAATAAAAGTTCTCGGAATGACCTGAAAATCCACGGAGACACGTTTTGGAAATAATAAAAAATACTGGCAAAAGAATCAGCATCAGGGGGCCCACACCCTGTCCACGAGGGTGTAGGGTGTGCCCACCCCCCTGGGGAGCGCCCACCTGCCTCGTGGGCCCCCTGGGACTCCAACGACCTCAACCCCAACTCCATATATTCACGTTCAGGGAGAAAAAACAGAGAGAAGGATTCATCGCGTTTTACGATACGGAGCCGCCGCCAAGCCCTAATCTTCCTCGGGAGGGCTGATCTGGAGTCCGTTCGGGGCTCCGGAGAGGGGAATCCGTCGCCATCATCATCATCATCAACCACCCTCCATCACCAATTTCATGATGCTCATCGCCGTGCGTGAGTAATCCCATCGTAGGCTTGCTGGACGGTGATGGGTTGGATGAGATTTACCATGTAATCGAGTTAGTTTTGTTAGGGTTTGATCCCTAGTATCCACTATGTTCTGAGATTGATGTTGCTATGACTTTGCTATGCTTAATGCTTGTCACTAGGGCCCGAGTGCCATGATTTCAGATCTAAACCTATTATGTTTTCCTGAATATATGTGAGTTCTTGATCCTATCTTGCAAGTCAATAGTCACCTACTATGTGTTATGATCTGGCAACCCCGAAGTGACAATAATCGGGACCACTCCAGGTGATGACCGTAGTTTGAGGAGTTCATGTATTCACTAAGTGTTAATTCTTTGGTCCAGTACTCTATTAAAAGGAGGCCTTAATATCCCTTAGTTTCCAAGAAGGACCCCGCTGCCACGGGAGGGTAGGAAAAAATATGTCATGCAAGTTCTTTTCCATAAGCACGTATGACTATATTCGGAATACATGCCTACATTACATTGATGAACTGGAGCTAGTTCTGTGTCACCCTATGTTATAACTGTAGCACGAGGAATCGCATCCGACATAATTATCCATCATTGATACATTGCCTATGAGCTTTTCACATATTGATCTTTGCTTAGTTACTTTTCCGTTGCCACTGTTATGATTACTACAAAAACTGCTACTGTTAGTTTTGTCACCGTTACCGTTACTTCCATTCTACTTTGCTGCAGATATTAAGTCTTCCAGGTGTGGTTGAATTGACAACTCAGCTGCTAATACTTGAGAATATTCTTTGGCTCCCCTTGTGTCGAATCAATAAATTTGGGTTGAATACTCTACCCTCGAAAATTGTTGCGATCCCCTATACTTGTGGGTTATCAAGGCTATATATACCCCTCCACTCCATTTGTGAGAGAGCCATCACAATGTGCCTACACTTCCACCATACATTTTCTGAGAGACAACCACCTACTCATGTGTTGAGATCAAGATATTCCATTCCTACCATTTGAACCTTGATTTCTAGCCTTCCCCAAGTTGCTTTCCACTCAAATCATCTTCCACCATAGCCAAATCTGAGAGAGAGAGAGAGAGAGTTGAGTGTTGGGGATACTATCATTTTAAGCACAAGAGCAAGGAGTTCATCATCAACACACCATCTATTACCTTTTGGAGAGTGGTGTCTCCTAGATTGGTTAGGTGTCTCTTGGGAGCCTTCGTCAAGATGTGGAGTTGAACCAAGAAGTTTGTAAGGGCAAGGAAATCGCCTACTTCGTGAAGATCTACCCGAGTGAGGCAAGTCCTTCATGGGCAATGGCCATGGTGGGATTGACAAGGTTGCTTCTTCATGGACCCTTCGTGGGTGGAGCCCTGCATCGACTCACGCAGCCGTTACCCTTCGTGGGTTGAAGTCTCCATCAACGTGGACGTACGATAGCACCACCTATCGGAACCACGCTAAAAAACTCCATGTCTCCATTGTGTTTGCCTTCTCCAAACCCTTCCCTTTACCTTCATATGCAATGTTTTACTTTATGCTGCTATACTCTTAGAATTGCGTGTGTAGGTTGATTGCTTGACTTGTGCAAATTGCTAAAATATGTCGATAACTAAAATTGGGAAAAGGATAGATTTTTATTCAGCCAAGTAGTCTAATCACTCCCCCCTCTATACATACTTTTGATCCTACAACAAGGACTGCCAATGTCAAATCAAATTCAACTAAAGTAGGAAAAACAAACACCCGCCAGCCACTTTATGTAATACAAGTTACATGTCAATCATGGAACCGGTCTCTTGTGCGTGGACAAGTAATGTTAGTACGTGTCGCTTCATCCCACAATACCACCAAATCCAAATAAGAGAAGGAAGGTAAGAAATATGAACATCAATGCCCACAACCAATTTGTGTTCTACTCATGCATACCATCTACGCATAGACCTAGCTCATGATGCCACTGATGGGGAACGTTCATGGGAAACAAAAAAATCCTACAAAACACCCAAAGATCTATCTATGGGGATGCTAGCAACCAGAGGGGAGTGTGTGTCTATGTACCCTTGTAGACCTAAAGTGTTGATGATATAAATATCATGGTTGACGTAGTCATACTCGCGTCGCGATCCAATCTGATCCAAGCACCGCACGTGCGGCGCCTCCGAGTTTAGCACACATTCGGCTCGATGACGTCTTCTCCTTATTTATCCAGCAAGCAAGGGAGAAGTGGTAGATGAGATCAAAACCAGAACGACAGCGTGGTGGTGGTGGTGGCAGCGGAACACCGATAGGGCTTCGCCAAGCGCTGACAGAACATGGAGGAGTAACGGGAGGGAGACGAGACAAGGGTTTTGTGTAGCCAGCCCCATACGCCCCTCCCCTCTTTATATAGGGGTGCGAGTGGGCGGCCCAGCCCTTGTCCCCTCCCCCAAGGAGAGGGGGTGGCGGCTAGGGGGTGGAGTGCCCTCCAATCCAGGTGGAGGTGCCTCCACCCCTAAGGTTTACCTCCCCAGGCGCATAGGCCATGTAGGGGCTGGTGCACCTGGCCAAATAAGGCCAGGACACCCCCCCCTACAACCGATGATGGCCTAAGGGATGTGGTGGAACCCTTCGTGGACTTCTGGAACCCTCCGGAACCTTCTGGAAGCTTCCCGGCACAACACTGGAAAAAGCCGAACTTTTTTTGGAACCCCGATAACAACTTTCCATTTATGAATATTTATCCCCGGACCATTCTGGAGCTCCTCGTGATGTCCCAGATCCCATCTGGGACTCCGAACAACCTTTTGGACTTCACCGTATTAATATCTCGATGCTACCCTAGCGCTACTAAAGGTTAAGTGTGCGACCCTACGGGTTCAGGAACATGCAGACATGACCAAGACTCTTCTCCGATCAATAATAATTAGAGGAACCTGGATGCCCATAGATTCCCACATATTCAACGAAGATCTTTATCATTTGAACCACAATGTCGAGGATTCAGTTAATCCCGTATACAATTCCCTTTGTCTAGCGATATGTTACTAGCCCGAGATTCGATCATCGATATCTCCATACCTAGTTCAATCTCGTTACCAGCAAATCTCTTTACTCATTTTGTAATACAATATTCCCGTGACTAAACTCATTCGTCACTTGCTTTGCCAGCTTCTTGTGATGTTGTATTACTGAGAGGGCCAAGAGATATCTCTCCATCACACGGAGTGACAAATCCTAGTCTCGATCCATGCAACCCAACAAATACCTTCGGAGATACCTGTAGAGCACCTTTATGATCACCCAGTTAAAAAGTGATGTTTGATAGCACACAAAATATTCCTCCGGTATCTGGGAGTGGCATGATCTCATGGTCTAAGAAACTGATACTTGACATGAAGAAAGCTATGGCAAATAACTAAGTGACACAATCTGATGCTAAGCTTATGGTCGGGTCTGTCCATCACATCATTCTCCTAATGATGTGATCCCTTTATCAAATGACAACTCATGTTTATGGTTAGGAAACCTTAACCATTCTTTGATCAATGAGCTAGTCTAGTAGAGAATCACTAGCGACACTGTGTTGTTTATGTATCCACACATGTATTTCAGTTTTCGGCCAATACAATTCTAGAATGAATGATAAACATTTATCATGAACAAGGAAATTTGGTAATAACCATTTTATTATTGCCTCTATGGCATATTTCCAACACCTTACTCCATGCTTGACCTTCAATGATGCCTGATAGGGGCGGCATCATTTTCTATGGATTGTTCATTTCGTTCGGGGATGGACGAGTCCATTACCACCTCTCGTATGATAGGCTCTTTCTACTCTCCTACGCGCTTGGCTACATGGCCTCTATCCGTCGTTGTGTCCGCTCAAGTAATGTTTCCTTGTGAGTGTCCGCACGACATAGCTTGGTTATTTGTTTTGCTGCTCAGGGGGTTGATTGTTTGCCTATCCCTTGATTCCAATAGAATTTAACACTTCTGTGTTGAAATCCGGGAAAGTGCCTCTCTAGTAGACAACACGGCATACAGAGGGCGAGGCCAACAATCCAGCCAGCAACTTGCCCAGCAACATAGAACAGCAAGGGCCGCAGGAACGGTCTGAGCAACCAATGGGATCACCGATGTGTGGGGCCAGAAAAAATTAGCTAGTGCTTGACGAGTGGGGTGAAGAGCACTACATGGGATGCACTAGGTTTAGAATTGAGGGCTCATAGAAAATTGACACGTCATAAGTTCAGCGCCCACCTGCCAGCACTTTCCAACCAGCTAAACCTCGTCGCCCATTGTCGTTGTTTTGTATTGTCGACGTGTGCACTTGTGTTAAGGTCTGTTTGACGGGGCCACAACTGGCTATCCCGCCCATTGGCCATCTAGTGATGTACTCAGTTCACAATGTGTTTCCCTGTAATTGGTTCCCCTCTCTGCTGCCTACCTGTCTCGTGCTTATGTAGGGTTGTGGTTGGCCTGTCCTTTTATGTCAGGCACACAGAAGTGTCCTATGATTGTGTAGCTTAACATCCTGATCTTAGATGGGTCTGTTCCCTTTGGGGATAATTTATATCACTCACGAGAAACATCCTTCAAATAGTTCTCCTAAATTTCTGGTTGTAGATAT
This sequence comes from Triticum aestivum, assembly GCF_018294505.1. NCBI lineage: Eukaryota > Viridiplantae > Streptophyta > Magnoliopsida > Poales > Poaceae > Triticum > Triticum aestivum. The sequence continues at coordinate 262,325,590 of NC_057802.1, forward strand.
GCTAAATATTACAAGTGTTTGCGTTGTTTGAGGAGTGTTTGGGGATTGCTAAGTGATCAAAGTGTACTGACCCGAGAACCCTCTATTCTCTCCTCTATTACTTGTGTTATCTCTTGTTACAAAAAGACTTGTCTTCCTTACGGCCGCGGTCCTCTCGCAAAAATGAGATACAGTGAAGTCGGACGTAATTAGTCACTTACCTAATCTTTGACTTGGGGGCGTTGTTAGTCAATTGGTCGCCTGACATGAGCACGCACCCAAGCACTCGAGTACTACTGTCCTCCGCGACCCCACATGCCTATGAGACGACAAAGCGTCGTTGTTATTTAGTCAAAGGGGTGCCCTGAGTCGTCACTTCCATCCACTTGATGTGTGCAGAGCCTTATCGTGCAGGTAGATGCAAACTGCCTTGCAGGCTGTCATCACGATGGCCACCAATACATAGGTTGCCGTAGGCTATGGTTGTAAGCCCACCTCCTTCATTTAATGCATGGTCGGCCCCTCTGAGTACATCTTCACATCGAATGATGTAGTGGTGTGGTCACAATCGTCCATACTTGCGACCGTAGTGAGCATGCCAACGCTCTGGCCAGTGCTCAATCTTGCATCATGGTTAGGTGTTGTCGACCATGATCTAGACAAAGATCTATATAGCACATAAGCAGGTCCCTAGGCCATGCGCGCATCCAGCATCACCATCTCCCTCCTTTCTCCTATAATTTGTAAGATTCAATATGTTGATGACATCAATGATGCATTCATCTTTGTGTATATATTTATCTATGTTTGAGTTATTGATTTGATTCTAGTTTGAGGTATGATCTAGTATGCAATATTAGTCTTTGTGGCATCATTTAGTACTTACTCTCTTTGTGTTGTAGTAATGCTATTTTGGGAGACATCCTTTCATATGATCTTGTGAGCACTTCACATACACAGAGTAGATAGATGCATCCATGAGATCCTTGGGGGTAATATTGCGTACTAGTGATACCTAAAGCCTAGAAATCTCCTTTCCCTCTATTCAATCATATAGTTACAACCCCTTTTACTTTATGTCCTAGTTTAGTTTACTTTATGTCCTAGTTTGTAGTCTTGTTAAAGAAAACCTTTTATTATCGATTTCCTAGCAACCGATAGAATAGACTATTTCCAAACTATGGTTTGGGACTGAACGTAGCTATGTCGATAAAAACATAGTTCTGGGGTAGGTAGTATCTTCCTATTCACTCCCCATGGGTTCGAGACTTATCACGAATTGCAACAGCCATGTGCAACTGCAAGTCATCGCTATTCTACAAGATGAGCAAGGGTAGGAATTGAAAGACCATCAAGCTAAAAGTTGTAATTATCTTCAGAGCTTTCAAGCAAAGATTGCATTCCTCTATGCCTACTTTTAATTTACTCAACTTGGACTCCTTGATTCTTCACAAAGATGATCTCTGATAAATCTGGAGGTGCCTTTTTCGAAGAAGAAATATATGTTGTTATTAAGGAGTTGCCTTCAGATAAACCCCCTTGGCCAGATGGCCTTCAACACTGATTCTATTAAATGTTACTGGGATATTACTGCGCCTAATTTCCTAGACTTATTGAAAATTTCTTCCACGGTCATACTAACACTAAAAGCATCAACTCCTCATTTATCACTCTCATTTCAAAGGAAGATACCCCTGTGAGGGCTTGTGATTCAGGCCAATATCGCTGCTCAGTTGCCCCATCACACGGCTTCTTACCAATAGATTACAAAGAGTTATTTTGCAACTAGTGCACACAAATCAATATGGCTTCTTGAGGAATATGTATATCCAAGACAATTTGCATGGGCTTATGAATTTATACATCAATGTCATCAGTCCAACAAGGAGATTGTGATCTTAAAGATGGATTTTGAAAAGGCTTTTGACATGCTTGAACATCATACCGTCAAGGAGATACTTGCTGGCAGACGTTTTAGGCCAAGATGGATGCTTTGGATTGACATGATTTACTCCACTGGGTTTTCTTTAGTTTTCCTCAATGGAATCCTAGGGAAGCAATTTCTTTGCAAAAGAGGAGTGAAACTGGGGTGATCCTCTTTCTCCTTTGATTTTTGTTATAGCTACTGATTTTCTACATTTTTTTCTTAATGAGACTATGCAAAATAGACTGATTGAAGCTCTAGTTAACAACAACTCTTATTTTGATTTTCTTGTCATTCAACAAGATGATGAAAACTATCATTCTGATGTTTACTTTTGTGACTTAGTTTATTCAGATCAAAAATTATTATGCATTTCTCTGCTTATACTGGTTGGGAGTTAACTATGACAAGTCCATCATAGGTCCCATCAACACCCCTCACGCAAAAATGCTTGAACATGCTTCTATTTTGGGTTGCTCTGTTGGTTCCATGCCTTCCACATATCTAGGATTTGAAGAAAATATGCCCTGGAGGCAATAATAAAGTTGTTATTTAAAATTTTCTTATTCATGATAAAGTTTTATTATTCATGCTAGAGTTGTATTGATCGAAAACTTAAATGCATGTGTGAATACATAAAGAAATACCGTGTCCCTAGTAAGCCTCTACTAGACTAGCCCGTTGATCAAAGATGGTTAAGGTTTCCTAACCATAAACATGTGTTGTCATTTGATAACGGGATCACATCATTAGGAGAATGATGTGATGGACAAGACCCATCCATTAGCTTAGCATATTGATCGTTCAGTTTATTGTTATTGCTTTCTCAATGTCAAATACATATTCCTTCGACTATGAGATTATGCAACTCCCGGATACCAGAGGAATACCTTGTGTGCTATCAAACGTCACAACATAACTGGGTGATCATAAAGATGCTCTACAGAAATCTCCGAAGGTGTTTGTTGAGTTGGCATAGATCGAGATCAGGATTTGTCACTCTGAGTATCGGAGAGGTATCTCTGGGCCCTCTCGGTCATACACATCATAAGAAGCCTTGCAAGCAAAATGACTAATTAGTTATCTGTAAGATGATGTATTACGAAATGAGTAAAGAGACTTGCCGGTAATGATATTGAACTAGGTATGAAGATACCGACAATCGAATCTCGGGCAAGTAACATATCGATGGACAAAGGTAATTATGTATGTTGTCATAAGGTTCGACTGATAAAGATCTTCGTAGAATATGTAGGAGATGATATGGGCATCCAGGTTCCGCTATTGGTTATTGACCAGAGAGGTGTATCGTACATGTCTACATAGTTCTCGAACCCGTAGGGTCCGCACATTTAACGTTCGTTGACGATATAGTGTTATATGAGTTATATGATTTGGTGACCGAATGTTGTTCGGAGTTTCGGATGAGATCACGGACATGACGAGGAGCCTTGAAATCATCGAGAGGTAAAGATTTATATATAGGACGATGGTATTCGCACACCAGAAGAGTTTCGGGATGCACCGGGTACTCAACGGGTCAACGGAAGGGGTTCCGGGCACCCCCGGTAGGTGTATGGGCCTAATAGGCCAAGGGAGGGACAAACCTGCCCATAGGGGGCTGGTACGCCCCTCTCCCTGGCTGGCAAGCCCTAGGGAAGGAAAGGGGGAGGGCTATCCCCTCCTGCCTTCCCCTTCTCATGGGAGAAAGGAAAGGGGGGCGCCTCCCTCCCCTGCCTTTCCCCCGAACCTAAACATGGAAGGGGGCGCCACTTGGGAGGAGACCCCAAGTAGGATTCGGCCTATTTGGGGGCGCCTCCTTCAAGGAAATATGCCCTAGAGGCAATAATAAAGTTGTTATTTATATTTCCTTATATCATGATAAATGTTTATTATTCATGCTAAAATTGTATTAACCGGAAACTTGATACATGTGTGAATACATAGACAAAACACCGTGTCCCTAGTAAGCCTCTAGTAGACTAGCTTGTTAATCAAAGATGGTTAAGTTTCCTAACCATAGACATGTGTTGTCATTTGATGAACGGGATCACATAATTAGGAGAATGATGTGATGGACATGACCCATCCGTTAGCTTAGCATCTTGACCGTTCAGTTTTATTGCTATAGCTTTCTTCATGTCATATACATATTCCTTTGACTATGAGATTATGCAACTCCCGGATACCAGAGGAATACCTTGTGTGCTATCAAACGTCACAACATAACTGGGTGATTATAAAGATGCTCTACAGGTATCTCCGAAGGTGTTTGTTGGGTTGGCATAGATCGAGATTAGGATTTGTCACTCCGAGTATTGGAGAGGTATCTCTGGGCCCTCTCGGTAATACACATCATAAGAAGCCTTGCAGCAATGTGACTAATGAATTAGTTGTGGGATGATGTATTACGGAACGAGTAAAGAGACTTGGAGGTAACGAGATTGAACTAGGTATGAAGATACCGACGATCGAATCTCGGGCAAGTAACATACCGATGACAAAGGGAATAACGTATGTTGTACTTACGGTACGACCAATAAAGATCTTCGTAGAGTATGTGGGAACCAATATGAGCATCCAGGTTCCGCTATTGGTGATTGACCGGAGAGGTGTTTCAGTCATGTCAACATAGTTCTCGAACCCGTAGGGTCCGCACGCTTAACATTCGATGACAATTTTGTATTATATGAGTTATGTGATTTGGTGATCGAATGTTGTTTGGAGTCCCGGATGTGATCACGGACATGACAAGGAGTCTCGAAACGGTTGAGAGGTAAAGATTCATGTATAGGATGATAGTATTCGGACACCGGAAGTGTTCCGGGGGTACCGGGTACATATCGGGTCACCGGAAGGGGTTTCGGGCATCCCCCCGGCAACTACATGGGCCTAATGGGCCAAGAAGGGGACAGACCAGCCCCTAGGGGCTGGTGTGCCCCATGTAGGCCAAAATAAGGGGGAAGGAAATAGGATAAGAGGGAAAGTAAGGGGAGGGATTCGGCCTCCCCCTTCCTTCTCTCGTCCCTCCTCCTTCCTTCCCCCTCCAGATGAATATGGAAGGGGGGAGGCCGAATTGGGAGGCGCCCAAGTAGGATTCCTCCTACTTGGGGCGCCCCCTTGGCTGCCTCTCCTCCCCTACAACCTATATATATATATATATATATATATATATATATATATATATATATAGGGCACCACTAGAACACACAACATTGATTCCTAGCCATGTGCGGCGCCCCCCCTCCACAGTTTACGCCTCCGGTCATATTGTCGTAGTGCTTACGCGAAGCCCTGCGTAGATCACTTCACCATCACTGTCACCACACTGTCGTGCTTACGAAACTCTCCCTCAACACTTTGCTGGATCAAGAGTTCGAGGGACGTCATCGAGATGAACGTGTGCAGAACTCGGAGGGGTACCGTACGTTCGGTGCTTGATCGATCGGAATGAGAAGAAGTTCGACTACATCAACCGCGTTGTCAAACGCTTCCGCTTTCGGTCTATGAGGGTACGTGGACACACTCTCCCCCTCTCGTTGGTATGCATCTCCTAGATAGATCTTGTGTGAGTGTAGGAATTTTTTTGAAATTGCATGCTACGTTTCCCAACACTCATGGCTGCTCCCTCCTCCCCCCACACCTATATATATGTGGGAGGGGGTGACTAGCACACCCAGAACAATTGCTTACCCGTGTGCGGTGCCCCCTCCACCGTTTACACCCCCGGTCATATTTTCGTAGTGCTCAGGCGAAGCCCTGCAGACATAGCTTCACCATCACCGTCACCACGCCGGCGTGCTACCGGGACTCATCCACTACCTCGCTGTCTTGCTGGATCAAGAAGGCAGAGGATGTCAATGAGCTGAACGTGTGCTGAACGCGGAGGTGTCATATGTCCGGTACTCGATCGGTTGGAATGCGAAGAAGTTTGACTACATCAACTGTGTTGTCAAACCCTTCCACTTACAGTCTACGAGGTTACGTAGACACACTCTCCCCTATCGTTGCTATGCATCTCCATGGATAGATCTTGTGTGTGCATAGAATTTTATTTGTTTTCCATGCAACGTTTCCCAAAAGTGGCATCCGAGCCAGGTCTATGCGTAGATGATATGCACGAGTAGAGCACAAAGAGTTGTGGGCGGTGATAGTCATACTGCTTACCACTAACGTCTTATTTTGATTCAGCGGTATTGTGGGATGAAGCAGCCCGGACTAAACTTACATGTCCAGGCACATGAGACCGGTTCGACCGACTGACATGCAACTAGTTTTGCATAAAAGGTGGCTGGCGGGTGTCTGTTTCTCCTACTTTAGTTGAATCGAATTTGACTATGGCCGGTCCTTGAAGAAGGTTAAAACAGCAAACTTGATGAATTGCCGTTGTGGTTTTTGCGTAGTTAAGAATGGTTCTTGCTAGAAGCCAGTAGCAGCCACGTAAAACTTGCAATAACAAAGTAGAGGACGTCTAACTTGTTTGCAGGGCATGTTATGATATGATATGGTCAAGATATGATGTGATATATGTTGATGTATGAGATGGTCATGTTTTGTAATATCAACAACCGGCAGGAGCCCTAGGGTTGTCTCTTTATTGTATGAAGTGCAAGCGCCATGTAATTGCTTTACTTTATCACTATGCATTAGCGATAGTTGTAGAAGCAATAGTTGGCGTGACGACCTCGACGCAACGACGCTACGATGGAGATCAAGGTATCAAGCCGGTGACGATGGAGATCATGACGATGCTTTAGAGATGGAGATCAAAAGCACAAGATGATCATGGCCATATCATGTCACATATTTTGATTGCATGTGATGTTTATCTTTTATGCATCTTATTTTGCTTAGAACGGCGATAGCATTATAAGATGATTGAGGGAGTCCTGGACTAAGGGGTCCTCGAATGTCCGGCCCGTTATCCATGGGTCGGACTGATGGGCTGTGAAGACATGAAGGCCGAAGACTGTACCCGTGTCCGGATAGGACTCTCCTTGGCGTGGGAGGCAAGCTTGGCGATCAACTATGAAGATTCCTTCCTATGTATCCGACTCTATGTAACCCTAGATCCCCCCGGTGTCTATATAAACCGGAGGGTGTAGTCCGGAAAGGATATACTCATTACCATGGACATAACAGGCTAGGCTTCTAGGGTTTATCCATTATGATCTCGTGGTAGATCAACTCTTGTAATACTCATATTCATCAAGATCAATCAAGCAGGAAGTAGGGTATTACCTCCATAAAGAGGGCCCGAACCTGGGTAAACATCGTGTCCCCCGTCTCCTGCAACCATCGACCTTAGACGCACAGTTCGGGACCCCCTACCCGAGATCCGCCGGTTTTGACACCGACATTGGTGCTTTCATTGAGAGTTCCACTGTGCCGTCGAAGAAAGGTTCGATGGCCCCTTCGATCGTCTATAGTGACGCTGTCCAAGGAGAAACCTTCCTCCCTGGACAGATTTTCGTATTCGGCGGCTTCGTACTGCGGGCCAACTCGCTTGGCCACTTGGAGCAGATCGATAGCTACGCCCCTGGCCACCAGGTCAGATTTGGAAGCTTGAACTACATTGTGGATATCTGTGGAGACTTGATCTTTAATGGATTTGAGACCGCGGCGATCGCTCCCCCTCGCTCCGATGAACACGACTTAAATTTGTCATCGGACCATATCCAGGAGATGGTTCCTATAACTGCTACCGCCTTAGATCCGGAGCAGATTGCGCCATCCGAAACCACAGAATCCGCAGCGTTGGAGCCGCGCACGGACTCAGCACCTTGCGATGTCTGCGTCAACGGAATGCCAGACTCGTCTCCGGCTATAAGTTCCGAACCACGCACGCCTGCAAGCGCAGAACTGGGTCGGTTGTCGATCTTCAAGTTCAGCGCCGCAGATATCTTCCAACACTCGCCCTTGGGCGACGTTCTAAATTCATTAAAAAACCTATCCTTGGCGGGGGACTCACAGCCGAACCATGTCCGGTTCGAGCTAGAGGCTGATAATGGAGAATTTCGCTTCCCACCCGCCACCCACTTCATAGCCACTGTCGAGGACTTAACAAACATGCTTGATTATGCCTCCGAAGACATCGACGGTATAGACGACGATGCCGATTAGGAGCAAGGCCAAGACCCGCCATTCACGGGACGTGGAACAGCCACCTCTTCGTATGACGCGTACATGGTTGATACACCTAAAAAAACTAGCGATGATGACAAAGAAGACCCAGTTGAGAATAAACCTCCTGAGACACAGTCTAAGTAACGGTGCCCTAAACGTCACTCTAAGTCACATCGCAGCAACGCTGGCACCGGAGAAAGTAGTACCCCGGACGACGCCAAAAACAATGAAGACCTTATTGGAGCAAGATCCGAACAGGAGAACAGGAAAACGGGCAAGCCAGCCCCAATGAACAGGCCCTGCCCAGCGACAATTCGGAGGACGACAACTACCTTCCGCTCTCTGAAGATGAGGTCAGCCTCGGCGACGAAGACTTCATCGTACCCAAAGAGCCCCTCGAGCGGGAGTGCTTCAAGCGCAAGCTAATAGCTACTGCAAGGAGCCTGAAAAAAGAAGCAGCAGCAGCTCCAAGCTAACCAAGACCTACTCAACGATAGATGGACCGAAGTCCTGGCCGCCGAAGAATACGGCCTTAGTGGCCTAGCCAAAAGCTACCCGAAGCATAGATTGCTACATCAGTTCGATGACGAGGCGTTGGAGCCCGTACCATCATCACACAATGCGGCAGGTCGTCGACAACTCTGTCCGGATAAAGAGGCAACTCAAGCCGAACACCAGACCGCCCCACCTCGCCGTAAAGGCAACAATAACGCAGCTCACGGCTATCCAGACGACCTTCGACGGGACTTGGACAGTAGAGCAGGACACGCAAAATCGATATATAGACCGCGAGGGCACTCCCGGACAAGCGACGATGGCTACCTATCCGGACGTGACAAACCCAGCCACGCCCGAGCCAAAAACAGCAAATGGACTCCTTCGGAGTTACGTCGCAGTGTGGCCCAACATAGAGGCGCCGCACACCCTCTCTACTTCACAGATGAAGTAATGGACCATGAATTCCCCGAGGGATTCAAGCCCGTCAATATTGAATCATACGACGGAACAACCGATCCCTCAGTATGGATCGAGGATTTTATTCTCCACATCCATATGGCCCGTGGAGACGACCTCCACGCCATTAAATATCTCCCACTAAAGCTAAAAGGGCCAGCTCGGCACTGGTTAAACAGCCTGCCTGAAAATTCCATAGGCAGCTGGGAGGACTTGGAAGAGGCCTTCCTCGACAACTTTCGAGGAACATATGTCCGGCCACCGGATGCCGATGACCTAAGTCACATTGTCCAGCAGCCCGGAGAGTCAGCCAGGAAGCTCTCGACTCAGTTCTTAGTCAAAAAGAACCAAATCATCGACTGTCCGGACGCGGAAGCCCTTGCGGCTTTCAGACACAGTGTCCGGGACGAATGGCTTGCACGCCACCTCGGTCAAGAAGGACCTAAATGCATGACAGCCCTAACCGCTCTAATGACCCGCGCGGGAGAAGACAGCTGGCTCGCTCGTAGAAGCAACAGCGCCAGCGACCCGGGCACTTTCGAAATCCGAGACGGCAACGGCAAGCCACGACGAAGCAAATACAACAGTCGCAATGATAATGAAAGATCATGCGACACAGCGGTCAACGCCGGATTCAGCAATCCCAAGCCCAGTCAACGGAAGAAGGCATTCAAGGCGAACCGAGACGAACCATCCAACCTAGACAGGATATTGGACCGACCCTGCAAGATTCACGGCCACCCCGATAAACCAGCTAATCATACTAACAGAAACTGCTGGGTCTTTAAGCAGGCCGGCAAGCTCAACGCCGAACACAAGGGGAGGAGGCCGCCAGGCGACAGGGACGACGGAGAGGTTCACCAATGAAATACCGGGGGTCAGAAGCAATTTCCACCCGAGGATCAACTACTCCCGGAGCGAAAATAGCAGTCCGGCTTTCGCCGCCCACCTCGTTTACCTGCAAAATTTGTGTCGCGCATACATCACTACGCACTCAAGATACCATGGGCATTGGCGGAAGCACACTACGGACAAGCCTGCAAGCATCCCCGTAACATTTTTTATCCATTTTCTTTTTATTTCTTCCTTCACTATCTCTTAAAAACAGGTGACGAACAGGACAAACATCTAAAACTGACTCTATCGGAGTTCGGATCCGTGCACTCACCTAGGGCGTCACTTCCATCAAGGATTCCCCTCGCCGAGGACAGGCGGTGCAGATGTGTGACAGGAGGTCCAAAATAACTTTTTGTAGACCGCACTCTTTATTTCGAGCCTGTATTATGCCTCTTCCTCCGCCTTCAACCCAGAGCATGTCAAATAGCCGGGGTTGTGGTCTTTATATTTATATAAAGTAATCATCGGCATATCACTCAGGTCCCAGTAAAAAACAGTATCCGAATTAATCATCCGTGTTGTTTCGCCAATGAATATGGCTCCCATGGTTATTTCACAGATATACCTTGGCATAACCCGCCAGGGGCTCGGTACGGGAACAAATGAGTTGCCAACAAAATTTTGAACAGCTCTATAGCGTACTTCGGCGTCGCAAGTTTGGCCTTATATGCATCAGCTCCGAATCATTGTCTTGGGTCAATAGTTGGGTTGCCCGACTCCTGTGCTTGCTACCCTACGTTCCGCTCCATCGTCTAGGGTAGTAAAGGGAGAACTACTGCGATTGTGCTTCCGGTTCATCTGGTCAAGTACCTCAGTAGAGAAAACCGAAAACTGACTGTCATGATGCGGCGAGAGCTGGTCAACCACTTGACGACTTCTTGGAATCTTTAGCGATTCTCCGTGTCACACAAAGGATCTTTTTCAGATCAAATATGTAAGGCGCCATATTATAATACGTCGCATACATACCAGGGGCTATTTCGTAGCCCCACCATAAAACTCCTATGGCTAAGTGAAAGTGTTAACGCCCTATAGTCCGATTGCCTGGTTCGCCGCATTATCACCTCCTTCATGGACCAAGACGTTGGATAAAGAGTGATTAAATGCTTTTACGAACACCCCCGTACTTCCTACGAGGGGGCTGAAGCCGACAACTGGAAAACTTTCAGATTATATTAAAACGGCCGCACAGGAGGAATACAAGCTTTCGAGCAAAACATTAAAATAGATTAACTATAAAATTGTCTTTTACAATTCTCATACGCCTCACTGGAACATTATGTCTTTCGAGCACTGACCCTCTATCAAGCGGGCGGCCTCTAGGACATCTTCAAAATAATGCTCCGGTTCAGGACGGTCCTTGCCCTTGGGTGGACTCTTTGCCGCAACATCGATGGCCTTCATCTTCCCCCAGAATGTCTTGACTCGGGCAAAAGCCATCCGTGCACCCTCAATGCACGTCGACCGCTTCACAGCGTCGATACGCGGCACTGCGTCAACAAGCCTTTGCACCAAACCGAAGTAGCTATTCAGAACAGGCTCGGTTGGCCACAACCGGATTATGACGTTCTTCATGGCAGCGCTGGATATCCTATAAAGCTCGGCCCATTGGGACATTTGTTCATTCAGCAACAGAGGGCGCTTTGATGCGCCAAACTGTGACCAGAAAAGCTTCTCTATTGCATTCCCATCTCACGCTTGGTAATACTGCGCCGCATCGGAAGAACTCTTCGGCAAGTCTAAGAACTCATCCGGAGAACTCCACACTTGGTTAAGCTGAGCATAGTTCAGATCACCGAACTTATTTTGTAGCAGAAAGGGCTTACCAGCCGCAATCTCCCTAGCTTGCCGGATCTCCTCACGGGCTGCTCTGGATTCCGACCGCGCTTCTCTCACCTCCTGTAAGGCCTTGTCTAGTTCAGCCGTTAAGGCTTTATTCTCCTTCTCCAGAAATTCACAGCGGCCAGTAGCATTTTCCAGTTCGAGCGCCATCATGGATATCTTCTCCTCGTCTTGGCGCCGTGCAGCTTGTTCGGCTTTTAACTCAGCCGATGCCTTTTCGGCTGCAGCATTGCTACACCGGGCCTGCTCCTTGGCCCGGGCCAGCTCCGCTCGAAGAACTTCAACGGCGGCAGCACCATCTGCAGCCATGCATCTTAATTTCAGCATCATGCTTATACCACAAAAATGTATGGGGATTGCCCCGAATACATACCTTGCGACTCGTCAAGACGCATATTGATTAACGCAAGATCATCCCCTGCCACATCAAGCTTCCGCTGCAGCTCGGCAATTTCCATAGTCTGGGAAGTGGCCAAGGGGGAAGCAGCCTGTGTTCAAGTTCATCAGGTTAGTCCTCAAATGATCCTTTTCGATCCTCCGTTTGCTTCCCAGTTGAAGCCAACCCGAGTCTCAGGGGCTACTACCTATACACAGGCGCATCTTTGCAAATAAAACATAGCTAAAAACATTATATCACAAACCTCGAAGCCTTTTAGCAGGCTCATGAAGGCTTCTTTCAATCCGCTCTTTGCGGACAAAATCTTCTCAACCACTTTGCCCATCAAGGTACGCTGTTCCCCCGAGACAGATGCTTTTCGCAACATGTCCCGCAATATATCCGGAGCCTCCGAGTCTCCGGAAGCTGCTCTAGGAGCACAACAATCCTTTGAAGGAATCTGTACATCCGTCTCCAGAACCACTGTTGGCTGCGAGCCAGACAGTCCGGGGCCTTTATTATCAGCCCCAGAATCCCGGACGGTCGGAGATCCACCTTCGGGTACTGCCTCTTCTATCCCCTGCGTAGCTTGTTGATCAAGAAGAACCCTCCGCGATGACACTTCAGAGTCATCCGCCTTATTGGGCGAGGAGGTTGGGGGAGGCGTCTCGCTCTCCATCGTCTCTGGGAGGAGACCTCCCGAAGAAGAGGATTGCCCAGAAAAACTCTGTGCCGACCTGTAAAAAAGCACGAACGCGTTACGTATATCCTCGGTAACGGCAAAGGAGCGGGACGCTTTTAAAGTACTCCGGATTCACTTATGGTTTGGCCAAGGGCTTGTCCCCTTGTTGGAGCTGTTCAACGGCGTCGCTTTCCAAACCCAAGCTGCTCGACGGTGGCATCTTGCCCTCTTGGGAGACTGCCCCTCCCAACCTTCGGAGGCGGCCCTTTTCCTCCTGCTCGGAGAAGGGATACTTGGTCCTCTTTCGCCTCTGTGTTCAGGCGAGGAAAGGTCGATTTCTCCGAACTCAGTATCCGACTTACCTCCGGAACAAAGGTCATCTCGAGTCTTCTCACTCTCCTCTTTACCCTCCCTTGCCGGCGCCTGGTGTGGTGCCGAGGCCAGCATCCTTGTTAACACAGGATTAGCTGAGTCTTCGGGAAGGGGAGCCGGACACCTAATCCGTTCCACTTTCTTTATCCAGCCCTGAAAAAGGATGATTCGGTCAGTGTCTTACCACTGGGTATCTGATTATGAGGTGTTCGGCGAACAGGTACTTACCGGTGTATCCGGATGGTTACAGTCTAGGTCGATATCTTCGGTGGTGTCCGGCCATTGCTTTTGTTTCCTGAAAAACAATCTCCACATTCCTTCGTGCGTAGTGCCGAAGAAGTGCTGAAGAGTCCGCGACCCTTCTGGGTTGACCTCCCACAGATGGAGAGGCCGTCGCTGGCACGGCAGGGTCCGACGGACTAGCATTACTTGAACAACATTGACGATATTAATGTCCCTCTCAATGAGGCTTCGAATGCGACTTTGCAAAGTCCGCACCTCGTCCGTTGATCCCCAGTCCAACCCCTTATTAATCCACGATGCAAGCTGAATTGGGGGGCTGGATCGAAATACGGGCGCAGCTGCCCACTTGGAGCCACGAGGCTCGGTGATATAGAACCACCCCTGCTGCCATAAGTCGGAAGATTTGGCAAAGGATCCTTTTAGCCAAACAGCACTAGCAAGCTTGCTCACTATGGCACCACCGCACTCTGCCTGCTCCCCCTCTATCACTTGCAGCTTCACATTGAAGGTCTTGAGCCACAGGCCGAAGTGCGGAGGAGTTCGGAGGAAGGCTTCGCACGTGACGATAAACACCGAGATAAGAAGAATAGAGTCCGGGGCCAAATCGTGAAAATCTAGCCCATAATAGAACATGATCCCTCGGATGAAGGGATTAAGTGCAAACCCTAACCCGCGGAGGATATGGGACACGAACACGACCCTCTCGCCGGATCTGGGGGTGGGAATGTCCTGCCCCTCAGCAGGAAGCCGATGAAGGATTTATGCGGTCAGATACCTCGTCGCCCGAAGCTTTGCAATATCTCCCTCCGTGACGGAAGAAGCCACCCACCGGCCTTGACGGCTGGATCCGGACATGATTGGAACTTGTGGCGACTAAAACCCGGGTGTTGGAACTCGGGGTTGCAAGGGTTGAGGAAGAAGCAAGCGTGAAAGAAAAAGACGGGTCTGTACCCCTGTATAAAGGCCACGAATATCGAGCGTCTCCTCCTGGGCCTCAAAGCTTGCCTGTTCCCAAGGAGTTGTACCCAAGCGACGGTAGGTTTACCCACGTCCGGGTTGATAAGAATCCCTTAAAAAAGTGGGAGACACGATCTCCGCTTGGATAAGACATGCCACCGCGTCTCGAGACATGGGGCGACGGGCTAGCTAACAGTTCGAGAACAATGGCCGAGCAGGCATGGTGTCATATTACTAAAAAGTTGTCAGCGGATTGGACTCATGAAATATTATGTCCTCTGTAGTTGTGTATACAGGTCCGGATACTATCATCGCATCCGAAGACTATCTTGGAGTACGGATAGAAAGGAACCCGGCTTGCAATGTCGAAGACAATCTGCGTGCCGGACTCCTCGTCATTGAAGCCAGGTTCAGGGGCTACTGAGGGAGTCCTGGACTAAGGGGTCCTCGGACATCCGGCCCGTTATCCATGGGCCGGACTGATGCGCTGTGAAGACATGAAGGCCAAAGATTGTACCCATGTCCGGATAGGACTCTCCTTCGCGTGGGAGGCAAGCTTGGCAATCAACTATGAAGATTCCTTCCTATGTAACCAACTCTATGTAACCCTAGATCCCCCCGGTGTCTATATAAACCGGAGGGTGTAGTCTGGAAAGGATATACTCATTACCATAGACATAACAGGCTAGGCTTCTAGGGTTTAGCCATTACGATCTTGTGGTAGATCAACTCTTGTAATACTCATATTCATCAAGATCAATCAAGCAGGAAGTAGGGTATTACCTCCATAGAGAGGGCCCGAACCTGGGTAAACATCGTGTCCCCCGTCTCTTGCAACCATCGACCTTAGACGCACAGTTCGGGACCCCCTACCCGAGATCCGCCGGTTTTGACACCGACAATGATCCCTTCACTAAATTTCAAGATAAAAGTGTTCTCCGAGAGTATGCACCATTGCCAAAGTTCATCGTTTCGAAGCACCACGTGATGATTGGGTGTGATAGACTCTATGTTCACATACAATGGGTGTAAGACAGTTCTGCACATGAAGAATACTTGGGTTAAACTTGACAATCCTAGCATGTACACACATGGTCTTGGAACACTGAGGACCGAAAGGTCGAACGTGAGTCATATAGTAGATATGATCAACATAGAGAGGTTCACCATTGTTGACTACCCCATCTCACGTGATGATCGGACATGGGTTAGTTGATTTGGATCATGTATCACTTAGATGACTTGAGGGATGTTTATTTAAATGGGAGTTCATTAGTACTTTGATTAATTGAACTTAATTTTTCATGAACTTAGTCTTATAGTTTTGCATATCTATGTTGTAGATCAATGGCCCGAGCTACCGTTCCCCTGAATTTTAATGCGTTCCTAGAGAAAGCTAAGTTGAAAGATGATGGTAGCAACTACACGGACTGGGTCCGTAACTTGAGGATTATTCTCATTACTGCACGGAAGAATTATGTCCTTGATGCACCGCTAGGTGAAAGGCCTACTACAGGAGCTGAAGGTGATGTTATGAACGCCTGGTAAGCTTGATCAGATGATTACTCAATAGTTCAATGTGCCATGCTTTACGGCTTAGAACCGGGACTTCAAAGACATTTTGAACGTCATGGAGCATACGAGATGTTCCAAGAGTTGAGGTTAATATTTCAAGCAAATGCCCGGGTTGAGAGATATGAAGTCTCCAAAAAGTTCTATAGCTGCAAGATGGAGGAGAACAGTTCTGTCGGTGAACACTGATACGTCTCCAACATATCTACTTTTTCTCACGCTTTTCCTCTTGTTTTGAACTCTAATTTGCATGATTTGGATGAAACTAACCCCGAACTGACGTTGTTTTCAGCAGAACTACCATGGTGTTGTTTTTGTGCAGAAATAAAACTTCTCGGAATGGAACGAAACTTCGCGAGGATTTTTTATATCAATAATAAGAATTTCTGGAGCCAAGACCCACCAGAGAGGGGCCCCTGGTTGGGCACAACCAACCAAGGCGCGCACACCTCTCCAAGCGCGCCAGGTGGGTTGTACCCACCTGGTGACCCCGCTGACGACCCCCCTGATACTATAAATCACATATTTCCAGAAAAAAATGAGGGAGAAAGAATTATCACGTTCCACGAGACGGAGCCGCCGCCAAGCCCTGTTCTTCCTCGGGAGGGCGGATCTGGAGTCCATTTGGGGCTCCGGAGAGGGGGATCTTCGTTCTTCGTCATCACCAACCCATCTCCATCGCCAATTCAATGATGCTCCCCACCGGGAGTGAGTAATTCCTTCGTAGGCTTGCTGGTCGGTGAGGAGTTGGATGAGATTCATCATGTAATCGAGTTAGTTTTGTTAGGGCTTGATCCCTAGTATCCACTATGTTCTTAGATTAATGTTGCTATGACTTTGTTATGCTTAATGCTTGTCACTTTGGGCCTGGGTGCCATGAACTCAGATCTGAACCATTTATGAATTCATCATTATATCCATGTTTTAGATCTGATCTTGCAAGTTATAGTCACCTAGTACGTGTTATGATCCGGCAACCCCGGAGTGACAACAACCGGGCCCACTCCCGATGATGACCGTAGTTTGAGGAGTTCATGTATTCACTATGTGTTAGTGCTTTGTTCCGGTTCTATATTAAAAGGATGCCTTAATATCCCTTAGTTTCTAATATGGACCCCGCTGCCATGGGAGGGTAGGACAAAAGATGGCATGCAAGTTCTTTTAATAAAGCACGTATGACTATTTACGGAATACATGCCTACATTATATCGATGAACTGGTGCTAGTGCCGTATCGCCCTAGGTTATAACTGTCACATGATGAAAATAATCAACAAGTCACCGATACAATGTCTACGAATTTATCCTATATTGTTCTTGCTAAGTTACTACTGCTGTTGTTACTGTTGCACTTGCCACAAAACTACTGCTATCACTGTTACCGTTACCGTTGTTGCTGTCACTACTATCATATTACCTTGCTACTGATCACTTTGCTGTAGATAATTAATCTCCAGGTGTGGTTGAATTGACAACTCAGCTGCTAATACCTTCAAATATTCTTTGGCTCCCCTTGTGTCGAATCTATAAATTTGGGATGAATACTCTACCCTCAAAAACTGTTGCGATCCCCTATACTTGTGGGTAATCAAGACCTTTTTCTAGCGCCGTTGTCGGGGAGCATAGCAATATTTGTTGAGTCACTTGGGATTATTATCATATTATCACTATGAAGAATCTGAAGGATCCAAAGACTAAGATATTTCCCTCAAAGACGAGGGGAGGTAAGGAACTGCCATCCAGTTCTGCTTTAGATTCACCTTCTGTTATGAGTAAACTTGCAACACCACCACATGCTATGAATTCTAATATGTCGCAAGTTATTGATGATGCTACTTCTGCTATGGATAATGCTTATGATGATGCTAGTACCTTGCTTGATAATGATGATGTGCCACTTGGTGATTTTCTTGATGCCCAAATTGCTAGAGTAATACAACATGATGTTGTTGAATCTGATGATGAGCTTGAAACTGAAACTCCTGAAACACCTGCTAGAACTAGCCTTCCTAGATATGAATTGCCTAAGGTACCGGAAGGTTATGTTATGAGTGAAGAAACAACTAGAGATATTCTTGCTTGCAATGATAGAGATGATCTAGAGAAATTACTATGCAAGTATAAAGAAAAATCTTTGAATGCTAGAATGAAATGTGATCCTAAGTTTGCTACTTCACCTATCTGTATTGCTGATAAGGATTATAAATTCTCTGTCGACCCAGAGTTAATTACTCTGGTTGAATCTGATCCTTTCCATGGTTATGAAACTAAAACTGTTGTGGCACATCTTACTAAGTTGAATGATATAGCCACCCTTTTTACTCATGATGAGAAAACTCGCTATTACTTTATTCTTAAATTATTTCCTTTCTCATTAAAGGGTCATGCTAAAGCTTGGTACCATACTCTTGCTCCTGGTTGTGTGCGTAGTCCCCAGGATATGATTTATTACTTCTCTGAGAAATATTTTCCTGCTCATAACAAGTTGCCTTACAGGAAATATTTAACTTTGTGCAAACTAAAGAAGAGAGTCTCCCACAAGCTTGGGGGAGGCTTTGCCAGTTACTTAATGCTTTGCCTGATCATCCTCTTAAGAAAAATGAAATGCTTGATATCTTCTATAATGGACTAACCGATGCTTCTAGGGACTTCCTAGATAGTTGTGCTGGTTGTGTTTTCAGGGAGCGAACTGTTGCTCAAGATGAAGAATTATTGAATAACATATTGAAAAATTATGATGATTGGACTCTTCCTGAACCACCGCCTAAACCCACTCCGAAGAAGAGGGGTATATTATATCTCAGTCCTGAAGATATGCAAGAGGCAAAGAAATCTAGGAAAGAAAAAGGTACTAAAGTTGAGGATGTTAAAAATTTACCTCCTATTGAAGAAATACATAGGCTTAATACACCACCACTGCCTAAGGTGGTAGAGGTACATTCTCTTATGAAGTTCAATGATAATGATACTCCCCACCATATGCATCCTAGTCAATGCCTTTATGAGTTTGAAAACTACATTAGAAAACAAGATCACTTCAATGCAAATGTTATGAAACAATTGAAACACAATTCTGATATGATTGCTCACTTGAGTGACTTGTTATTTAGAATCTCAAATGATGATAGAGGTGTTGGAAAACATGATTCTATGGTACAAACTCAATTAGAACAAGTTGCTAAATCACAAAGAGAATTACTTGATGAAATGAATCATAATATGCATGACTTTGCTGTTAGAGTTGCAACTAGAGGAGGTAAAATGACTCAGGAACCACTTTATCCTGAGGGACACCCAAAAAGAATTGAACAAGATTCACAAACAAATAAGATCACTGCACCTAGTCCTTCTAAAAAGAAAAATAAGAAGAAAAATGATAGGACTTTGCACATTTCTAGTGAACCTGAAATAGAAAAACCTCCTGATAATGAAAATGAAACTTCTATCTCTGATGCTGAAACTCAATCTAGTAATGAACACTCACCTAGTGATAATGAAAAAGATAATGATGAGGTTCATGAAGACACTCAACCAAATGAAAAAGAACTAGATAATGATGTTGAAATAGAACCACCTGTTGATCTTGATAACCCACAACCCAAGAATAAAAGGTATGATAAAAGAGACTTCATTGCTAGAAAACACGATAAAGAAAGAGAACCGTGGGTTCAAAAACCTATGCCTTTTCCACCCAAGTCAACTAAAAAGAATGATGATGAAGAATTTGAACGATTTGCTGAAATGTTGAGGCCAGTCTTTTTGCGTACTCGCTTGACGGATATCTTGAAAATGCCTCCTTATGCAAAGTATATGAAAGACATCATCAGTAATAAGAGAAAAATACCGGAAGCTGAAATCTCCACTATGCTTGCAAATTATACCTTCAAAGATGGAGTACCTAAAAAACTTGGAGATCTGGGTATACCAACTATACCTTGCTCAATCAAAAAGAATTATGTGAAAACTCCTTTGTGTGATTTAGGAGCTGGTGTTAGTGTTATGCCTTTCTCTTTAGATAAAAGACTTGACTTAAATAAACTCACACCTACTGAAATATCTTTGCAAATGGCTGACAAGTCAACTGCCATACCTATCGGTATCTGTGAGGATGTGCCCGTTGTTGTTGCTAATTTTACTATTTTGACTGACTTTGTTATACTTGAGATGCCTGAGGACGACAAAATGTCGATTATCCTTAGTAGACCCTTCTTGAATACTGCAGGGGTTGTTACTGATTGCAATAAAAGCAAGGTCACTTTTCATATTAATGGTAATGAGAATATGGTGCACTTTCCGTAGAAACAATTCCAAGTGAATGGTATTAATGTTATTGAAAAATCTCCGATAATCACTATTGGAAGTTTTCAAATACCTCTACCTACTGTCAAAAAGAAATATGAAATGCTTATTGTTGGGGACATTCATATCCTCATTGAGGTAACTTAGTGATTTACGAAAGTTCTTCAGTTTAATGCTAATTGAAAGTGGTTGTTAATAAGACTTGATCAACCTTATTAATGAATCATTTTTCAACGGTGTGAAGTTGATGAATTTAGTAAGCACTACTTTCTGTCCCTACTTTTTGTTTTCTGTTTTTATTAGTTAAATAAAATAAAATGCCATATTTTGTCTGTTTTCTGAATTTCCCGTGCAATAAAAAAATGACCCAAAAATAAAAGTTCTCAAAATGCCCTGAAAATTTTATATAATTTTTTTCTGAATATTTAAGAATTTTTGGTGCAAATAATACCAGAGGGGGGTGCACCAGGTGGGCACAACCCACCTAGGCGCGCCAACACCCCCTGGCACGCCCTAGGGGTTGTGGTCCCCACGTGGGCCTCCTCACTTACCTCTTCATCCCACATCATCACTCACCACCAGAAAAAAATCCCCATTGCTCTCTCTCGCGTGTTCTTGAGCTCAAACCCACGGATTTCAATCTCTTTGCTCGAAGCTCCATTTTCGAAACTGTTTCGGGGGATTGTTGCTTGGTATGTGACTCGACCATTTGTCCAATTAGTTTTTGTTTTTGTGGTTTATACTTTGAATAAATAGCTACTCTTAGTGCTGCTGTAGATGTGCTTGCATGTTGAATTCTTAGTGTTCTAAGTAGTTTGAATGCTTGCTATGGCCCCTATGTATCCCTATGAGTAGTTGCTATCAGTTTTGTGAAGTTTTGTTGGAAGAATTTTGTGAACTAAAAATTCAGATTTTTGTTCATAGGAAAAATTGTACGCGGACATGATGAACCTGTTTGGAAGGAGTTCTTCGAGGAGATGATCCTCGGGGGCAGCTTCTAGTGACAGTTCTGCTCGCTGGTCTTATGTTGAACCAAGTGAAAGCTCCACGCGAGATGCTGCAAACAAATAATGCTTATGGCCTTGTGATGAGTATATGATGCGAGTGGGCATTAAGGAGGAATTTGAGCAATATGTTCATAATGCCGGTCGTGGTCCCTATCTTTCAGATAAGTATGAACAGCACCATCTTCTCACTGAATCATTTGTCAAAGGATTTAAATATTTTCCACGTGAGTCTAGGGTGTCGTTTATACTTTATGATGAACCATTTACTATCCCACTAAAGAACTTTGCTTACCATTGCAAACTTCCATTTTGGGTTTTGCTTGATGAGCCACCAAAGGCTGAGTATGAGTCCTTCTTGACTAACCTTTGTTACGGTGAAAATAGGGGAGTGAGACAAGGAAGAATAAAGAGCATTCACTTTCCCACAATCCAGTATTTTGCATTATTTAACGGGAAATGCATAGTAGGCAAGCAAGACTGTAACATACTTTGTGCGCCAGACTTGAGCCTCATTCACACTGCTCTCACTGGTGAAAGGAATTATAACCTTGGAGCGATTGTTGCACGTAGACTTCAGCATAACGCCAAAAGTGGCTGGTTCTATGGTGGAATTTATGCCACACGTCTAGCACGAGGGCTGGGTGTTTCACCTTTGCCCTTTGATCCTATCCTACCCACGCAGTACTTAGACTTTGCTGCTTTAAAGGAGCATAAAATCCTTAAGGGAAAGATTCATGACTTCACTTATAATCTGATGTTTAACCAATTACATGTTGTGGACACATATTTGCCTTCTCCTGCTCTTTTTGACTACAACAGCAAGGAAAGATATTTTGTTCTTGAGAGCGAGGCCCGAGCTCACAACGCAGCAGTGTTCGCGGCACGGCGTGCTGAGGCATCCGCACCGAGAGCCTCTGTGAGCTACCACGCCGACAACTACCCTCCAGGCTACTGATCGACTACCAAGTTAGGCCAAACTCCTAAGCTTGGGGGAGTACGTATTTCTCACCGACATTATATTCATGTTCACATATTATTCTATTTGTCGATGTTCACACTTTTTCATTGTATCATCCATGCTAGATTTATTTTCTTGCTTTCTTCCTGTGTGTTTGAAAAACTTTAGAAAAACCAAAAAATTAGTTGTAGTAATTTACTTTCTATGCATGCTTAGTAGTAGCACTAAAAAGAAAATCCAGAAAGATTTCCTTGTTCTTTTGCTTGTTGGGAGCTTTCCCGTGTAAATAGTTTTTCTCATTTTTGCTTTTTCCTTTTATTTGCTTGTTCAAGAAAACCAAAAACTCCAAAAATATTTTAGTGTGTTTCTCTGAATTTCTTTTCTTTTTATTCGAGTCTTACCGAGGAGAAGACCACGATGAAAATGTTGAGTGGCTCTCATATGAATAACTGTTGAACTAATAAGAGCCCATTTTACCTTGTCTTCTCCTGTTGAATAAAATGTCTTGCAGATTCCAGCTTAGTCCATGGCACTCTTGCATTATTATTTTCATATCATTCGGTCGTGCAAGTGAAAGGCAATAATGACGATATTCGATGAGCTGGCCGTGGCAAAGAGAAACTGGTATGAACTTCACTTGTTCTTCTTGTGTAAATATGTTTAACCTAGTACCCAGGCTTCAGCCCATTATGATTAAACATGTTTGCAATGACAATTAGAGATTATAGTTTCTCATGCCATGCATAAGTAGTTGGGAGTTAATAATGATTTATCTTGGATATCAACATAGCATTAAAATGATTGTGATGTAGTATGATGATATGGTATCCTCCTCTGAATGTTCGAGTGGCTTGACTTGGTACATGTTCATGCATGTAGTTGAATCAAAACCAACATAGCCTCTATAATATTTATATTCATGGTGTTCAGATCCTACTCATTCTAGTGTCCAATGTTACTTATGCATAATGCATGGTTATGATCGTTGTTGCTCTCTAGCTGGCCGCTTCCCAATCTTAATTGCTAGCCTTCGCCTGTACTAAGTGGGAATTCTGCTTGTACATCAAAAACCTTGAACCAAAGTTATTCAAGATGAGTCCACCATACCTACCAATAAACGGTATTACCCTGCCATCCTAAGTAAATTTGCATGTGCCACCTCTAAAAACTTCTAAAAAAATTATCCGTTTTGTGTGCCTGGATCGTTCATGGAACGACAGGAGGTGGTCGATATCTTCCGTGCTAAGCGGGTTATTCTCAGGTCGAGTGTTTATTCCCTCGCCATCGCACGAGAAAATGGGCGGTAATAGGGATGCCCAGTCCCAAACTGCAAACATGAAAAAGAGTTCATCTCTTGAATAATCAAACAAAAACTCCCAATGGAGTCAAAACCTTTACTTTTACCGCTTGGGAACTGCCACTAGCGTGCTTAGCATGGATGATGTTGATAACTGATAGTCGTGAAGTGAATGAGAAGGGTGCATGTCTCAAAATATCATTTATCTCTGTTTTAAAAATTGAGCTCTGGCACCTCTGCAAATCACTGCTTCCCTCTGGGAAGGGACTTTCTATTTACTTTTATGTTGTGTCATCACCTTCTAAAAACAAGCGCCAAAAACTGAGTAGAGCACAGTTGTCATGATTTATGCATTGTGTGTAGCTAATGTTGGGTGCATCATGACTGGATCTTTTCTACCATGAATTACAATGTTTAGTCGTTGCTTGAACTTTGGAGGTGCTCTGCATTTATGTTTTGCGGTCTCAGAAAGGGCTAGCGAGATACCACTATTGTCATATTATATCATGGTTGTTTTCACAACATGTTGTTGTTTGAGATTTCTTATTATTGCTCGCTAGCTGATTATGTCATTGATATGAATCATTATAATCTTTAAATGTTATTGTTGACATGGTTAGTCATAATGTTGGCTGAAAACCTGGATGTTGTTTAAGCTTGTTTATGCAAACAAGAGCAAAAGAGTTTGTAACAGTTTTTCTTTCTCACTTTCAGTTTATCAACTGAATTGCTTGAGGGCAAGCAAAGTTTTCAGCTTGGGGAGTTGATACGTCTCCAATGTATCTACTTTTTCTCACGCTTTTCCTCTTGTTTTGGACTCTAATTTGCATGATTTGAATGAAACTAACCCCGGACTGACGCTGTTTTCAGCAGAACTACCATGGTGTTGTTTTTGTGCAGAAATAAAAGTTATCGGAATGGAACGAAACTTTGCGAGGATTTTTTATATAAATAATAAGAATTTCGGGAGCCAATACCCACTAGAGAGGGACCCCTGGTTGGGCACAACCTACCAGGGCGTGCCCCCCTCTCCTGGCGCACCTAGGTGGGCTGTACCCAGCTGCTGGCCCCGCTGACGACCCCCCTGATACTATAAAATCACATATTTCCAGAAAAAATGAGGGAGAAAGAATTATCGCGTTCCACGAGACGGAGCCGCCGCCAAGCCCTGTTCTTCCTCGGGAGGGCAGATCTAGAGTCCGTTTGGGGCTCCGGAGAGGGGGGTCTTCGTTCTTCGTCATCACCAACCCATCTCCATCGCCAATTCCATGATGCTCCCCACCGGGAGTGAGTAATTCCTTCGTAGGATCGCTGGTCGGTGAGGAGTTGGATGAGATTCATCATGTAATCGAGTTAGTTTTGTTAGGGCTTGATCCCTAGTATCCACTATGTTCTTAGATTGATGTTGCTATGACTTTGCTATGCTTAATGCTTGTCACTTTGGGCCCGGGTGCCATGAACTCAGATCTGAACCGTTTATGAATTCATCATTATATCCATGTTTTAGATCCGATCTTGCAAGTTATAGTCACCTACTACGTGTTATGATCTGGCAACCCCGGAGTGACAACAACCGGGCCCACTCCCGGTGATGACCGTAGTTTGAGGAGTTCATGTATTCACTATGTGTTAATGCTTTGTTCCGGTTCTCTATTAAAAGGAGGCCTTAATATCCCTTAGTTTCTAATATGGACCCCGCTACCACGGGAGGGTAGGACAAAGGATGTCATGCAAGTTCTTTTAATAAAGCACGTATGACTGTTTACAGAATACATGCCTACATTATATCGATGAACTGGAGCTAGTGCCGTATTGCCCAAGGTTATAACTGTCACATGATGAATATCATCCAACAAGTCACCGATCCAATGCCTACGAATTTATCCTATGTTGTTCTTGCTAAGTTACTACTGCTGCTGCTACTGTTGCACTTGCTACCAAACTACTGCTATCACTGTTCCCGTTACCGTTGCTGCTATCACTACTATCAAAACTATCATATTACCTTGCTACTGATCACTTTGCTGCAGATAATTAATCTCCAGGTGTGATTGAATTGACAACTCAGCTGCTAATACATTCAAATATTCTTTGGCTCCCCTTTTGTCGAATCTATAAATTTGGGTTGAATACTCTACCCTCGAAAGCTGTTGCGATCCCCTATACTTGTGGGTTATCAAACACATACTCAAAATGTCTGGGTATCATAGCCACTTGACTCAACTAGGAGTTGAACTTCCAGTTGATAGTGTTATTGACAGAGTTCTTCAATCACTGCCACCAAGCTACAAAGGCTTCATGATGAACTATAATATGCAAGGGATGAATAAAACGATTCCTAAGCTCTTCGCAATGCTTAAGGCCGCGGAGGTAGAAATCGAGAAGGAGCATCAAGTGTTGATGGTTAACAAGACCACTAGTTTCAAGAAAAAGGACAAGGGAAACAAAGGTAACTTCAATAAGAATGGCAAGCAAGTTGCCACTCCCGGGAAGAAACCCAAAGCTGGACCCAAGCCTGAAACTAAGTGCTTCTACTGCAAAGGGATTGGTCACTAGAAGCGGAACTGCCCAAAATACTTGGCGGATAAGAAGGATGGCAAAGTGAACAAAGGTATATTTGATGTACATGTTATTGATGTGTACCTTACTAATGCTCGTAGCAGCGCCTGGGTTTGATATTGGTTCAGTTGCTCATATGTGTAACTCGAAACAGGAGCTGCGGAATAAACGAAGATTAGTTAAGGACGAGGTGACGATGCGCGTCGGGAACGGCTCTAAGGTTGATGTGATCGCGGTCGGCACGCTACCTCTACATCTACCTTCGGGATTAGTTTTAGACCTGAATAATTGTTATTTGGTGCCAGCGTTGAGCATGAACATTATATCTAGATCTTGTTTATTGCGAGACGGTTATTCATTTAAATCGGATAATAAGGGTTGTTCTATTTATATGAGTAATATCTTTTATGGTCATGCACCCACGATGAGCAGTCTATTCTTGTTTAATCTCGATCGTAGTGACACACATATTCATAATATTGATGCCAAAAGATGCAAAATTGATAATGATAGTGCAACATACTTGTCGCACTGTCGTTTAGGTCATATGGGTGTAAAGCGCATGAAGAAACTCCATGCGGATGGACTTTTGGAATCACTTGATTATGACTCATTTGATACTTGTGAACCATTCCGGATGGGCAAGATGACTAAAACTCCGTTCCGTTGAACAATGGAGAGAGCTAATGACTTACTGGAAATAATACATACCAATGTATGTGGTTCGATGAGTGTTGAGGCACGCGGCAGGTATCGTTATTTTCTAACCTTCACATATGATTTGAGTAGGTATGGGTATATCTACTTGATGAAACACAAGTCTGAAACATTGGAAAAGTTCAAAGAATTTCAGAGTGAAGTGGAGAATCATCATAACAAGAAAATAAAGTTTCTACGATCTGATCGCGGAGGCGAATATTTGAGTTATGAGTTTGGCCTTCATTTAAAACAATGTGGAATTGTTTCACAACTCACGCCACCTGGAACACCACAGTGTAATGGTGTGTCTGAACGTCGTAACCGTACTTTATTAGATATGGTGTGATCTATGATATCTCTTACCGATTTACCACTATCATTTTGGGGTTATGCATTAGAGACAGCCGCATTCACATTAAATAGGGCACTATCTAAATCCGTTGAGACGACACCGTATGAACTATGGTTTGGCAAGAAACCTAAGCTATCATTTCTTAAAGTTTGGGGTTGTGACACTTATGTCAAAAGGCTTCAGCCTGATAAGCTCGAACCCAAATCGGAGAAGTGCGTCTTCATAGGATACCCTAAGGAAACAATGGGTACACCTTCTACCATAGATCCGAAGGCAAGATCTTTCTGCCAAGAATGGAACATTTCTAGAGAAGGAGTTTCTCTCGAAAGAAGTGAGTGGGAGGAAAGTAGAACTTGATGAGGTAATTGTACCTTCTCTCAATTTGGAAAGTAGCACATCAGAGAAATTCGTTCCCGTGATGCCTACACAACCTAGAGAGGAAGCTAATGATAATGATCATGAAACTTCAGATCAAGTTACTACTGGACCTCGTAGGTGGAACAGAGCACTTTCCGCACCAGAGTGGTACGGTAATCCTGTTCTGGAAGTCATGTTATTAGACCAACGCGAACCTACGAATTAGGAAGAAGCGATGATGAGCCCATATTCCGATAAATGGCTTGAGGCCATGAAATCCGAGATAGGATCCATGTATGAGAACAAAGTGTGGACTTTGGTGGACTTGCCCGATGATCGGCAAGCCATTGAGAATAAATGGATCTTCAGGAGGAAGACGGACGTTGATAGTAGTGTTACTATCTACAAAGCTCGACTTGTCAAAAAAAGTTTTTTTTACAAGTTCAAGGTGTTGACTATGATGAGATCTTCTTACTCATATCGATGCTTAAAGTCTGTCTGAATCATGTTAGCAATTGCCGCATTTTATGAAATCTGGCAAATGGATGTCAAAACTGCATTCCTTAATGGATTTATTAAAAGTTGTATATGATGCAACCAGAAGGTTTTGTCAATCCTAAAGGTGCTAACAAAGTGTGCAAGCTCCAGCGATCCATCTATGGACTGGTGCAAGCATCTCGGAGTTGGAATATACGCTTTGATGAGTTGATCAAAGCATATAGTTTTATACAGACTTGCGTGAAGCTTGTATTTACAAGAAAGTGAGTGGAAGCACTACAACCTTTTTGATAAGTATATGTGAATGACATATTGTTGATCGGAAATGGTGTAGAATTTTCTGGAAAGCATAAAGGAGTGTTTGAAAGGAGTTTTTCAAAGAAAGACCTCGGTGAAGCTGCTTACATATTGGGTATCAAGATCTATAGAGATAGATCACGACGCTTGATAAGACTTTCGATGAGTACATACCTTGATAAGATTTTGAAGGAGTTCAAAATGGATCAATCAAAGAAGGAGTTCTTGCCTGAGTTGTAAGGTATGAAGTTGAGTAAGACTCAAAAACCGACCATGGCAGAAGATAGAGAGAGAATGAAAGTCATTCCCTATGCCTCAGCCATAGGTTCTATAAAGTACGCCATGCTGTATACCAGACCTATTGTGTACCTTGCCATGAATTTGGAAAGAGGGTACAATAGTGATCCAGGAGTAGATTACTGGACAGCGGTCAAAATTATCGTTAGGTACCTAAAGAGGACTAAGGAAATGTTTCTCAGTTATGGAGGTGATAAAGAGATCATCGTAAAGGGTTACGTTGATGCAAGCTTTGACACTGATCCGGATGACTCTGAGTCTCAATTTGGATACATATTGAAAGTTGGAGCAATTATCTAGAGTAGCTCATGCAAAGCATTGTAGACATAGAAATTTGCAAAATACATACGGATCTGAATGTGACAGACCCGTTGACTAAACTTCTCTCACAAGCAAAATATGATCACACCTTAGTACTCTTTGGGTGTTAATCACATAGCGATGTGAACTAGATTATTGACTCTAGTAAACACTTTGAGTGTTGATCACATGGCCATGTGAACTATGGGTGTTAATCACATAAAGATGTGAACTATTGGTGTTAAATCACATGGCGATGTGAACTAGATTATTGACTCTAGTGCAAGTGGGAGACTGAAGGAAATATGCCCTAGAGGCAATAATAAAGTTGTTATTTATATTTCCTTATATCATGATAAATGTTTATTATTCATGCTAGAATTGTATTAACTGGAAACTTAATACATGTGTGAATACATAGACAAAACACTGTGTCCCTAGTAAGCCTCTACTAGACTAGTTCGTTAATCAAAGATGGTTAAGTTTCCTAACCATTGACATGTGTTGTCATTTGATGAACGAGATCACATCATTAGGAGAATGATGTGATGGACATGACCCATCCATTAGCTTAGCATGTTGATCGTTCAGTTTTATTGCTATAGCTTTCTTCATATCATATACATATTCCTTTGACTATGAGATTATGCAACTCCCGGATACCGGAGGAATACCTTATGTGCTATCAAACGTCACAACGTAACCGGGTGATTATAAAGATGCTCTACAGGTATCACTGATGGTGTTTGTTGGGTTGGCATAGATCGAGATTAGGATTTGTCACTCCGAGTATCGGAGAGGTATCTCTGGGCCCTCTCGGTAATACACATCATAAGAAGCCTTGCAAGCAATGTGACTAATGAGTTAGTTGCGGGATGATGTATTACGGAACGAGTAAAGAGACTTGGCGGTAACGAGATTGAACTATGTATGAAGATACCGACGATCGAATCTCGGGCAAGTAACATACCGATGACAAAGAGAATAACGTATGTTGTGATTACGGTACGACTGATAAAGATCTTCGTAGAATATGTGACAACCAATATGAGCATCCAGGTTCCGCCATTGGTTATTAACCGGAGAGGTGTCTCGGTCATGTATACATAGTTCTCGAACCCGTAGCACTGGTACAGCGAGGGTGCTATACAAACGGTTTTTAACTCGTTTCCGCGACGGCATTTGGAACCATTGCCAAGTGAGTGTGGGCGATAGGGGATTCCTTCCCACACGACCCAGAAATCGTCGGGGATAGGCCCTCCTGGGACACAGGCTGGGGCAAAATTAGCTCGTGTGCGATCGGGCGAGGCATCGAAACCCAATCATTTCCGTCCGTATGTACATCCCACACGGTGAATCCCAAAAAAACATTTCCGTTCGTATGTATATCACACACAGTCAATCCAAGGAATATGTTTCCGTTCTTATGTACATCCCAGACAGTCAATCCAGGGAAAATGTTTCTGTTCATATGTACATCCCACACAGTTTTATGTATAGCTCGTGTGTGAAAGGTGTAACTATCACACACGTTCTACCTTGGTTAACTGTTTGCTTTTATCAACTACATCACACACGATTAGATGAAGAAAACTGTGTGGCCTTGGGCTATCCAACACAAGCGCTTTTACTTCCAGAACTATTTGCAAAGTTCCATGACCGTCTGTTCTCTTTTTACATCGCACACGTTGTTTTATTTCTAACCGTGTGCACATTATTTTTTTAGCTCCTGTATATTTTATTTTTGCCTGTAATTTATTATTCGAATTGGAAATTTTGAAATATGAAACGTGCAATTCAAATTCTCAGCACAATGGTTCAACAACGAATCCATAAATAAAATTGCCAGTACAATATGTTCAGTAATTACAGGATTAGACAGCAATTAACTATGATGAACCACAATATTTAAAGGCGTTAAAGGTGAAGAGACAAGTGTGAATCATTTTGACTGCCGATGGTGTTGAAGAAGCGGAATGCCCATAATGTGCCTTCCTGCATGCCATAGGCACGAACCACTTTTGTCCAAACCCTTGTGACAATCGCCCGCTCATCCTTCACCGCCTTCAGGAAGACTTCTAGAGCATTATGAGGGTACATGAATTATATACTTTAACCTTAGTTGCCTCCACTCCGGTCATGTAGTTTGCAAGGTAATCATCAGTAAATAGCTTCGGAAACCACTGAAAAGAGAAAAATATCAGATACTGAGGTCTAATAGAGTAACTTGTTGTGGGCAGGGGGAAAAGGCAACACATTACTTACCATCCTAAAGTTCACTGTTGTCTTGGACAAAGTGTAAATAAAGAGCTTAATTCCAATCACCCGCTTCTTTCGCCTAACAATCTTTCTTAGTTTCCTCACTTGACGCTTGTTCATGAATATCTCATTGCCCCATACGCAAAAGGGATCGAAGGGTGGATTAGTACCGCTCATATATGTACCTACAAGCAACAAGTAAATGTTAGAAGCTAAACTGAGATTGCACAAATGATGTAAAATACAACTACCTATGTTCCTAAGTACAAGTTTTTTTTTTAGATTTCAATATGAACTACATACGGATGTATATAGAATTATAGATATAGTTTAGATTAGAATCTAGATTCACTCATTTTTCTCCTTATGTAGTCTATATTGGAATCTCTAAAAATACTTATATTTAGGAATAGATGGTGTCTAAGACATGGGATGCAGCTAACCTCGACGGCAAACAACAGCATCGCCCATTGTAGCCCTGTGTAAGTACATGGAAAGCCAATGTTAACTACAACAGGGTTAACATCCACCAAAAATGGCAAATGGTAATAAAATGGTAGCATTTGTAGTGATATCTTCATTGCGAGAGAGTAGCACGGTAGCAAATGGACGGATTAAAAAATGGATACAACTGTTAATTGCAACAGGCTTAACAACATCCTAATTCATGTTTTGTAAGTTTGTAGCCATTGAAATACAACTCTTTAAAAATGGATACAGCTGTTAATTGCAACAGCCTTAATGGCCATTGAAACCGGTACTGATAAAAATGTAATTGGCAGAGTTAAACATCACAAGGCAGGTGCTGCCAGAGCAGATAATGGCCCAGTTGTCTATAAAAGGTAGGGAAAATAGCTAAAACATGTTAGGCATGTTTACTACAATATGCTTAATACATCGACCGTACAAAACATAGCCATTAATTGCAACTGGTATTGGTAAGATTGAATTGGTGAGTACATACTTGGTAAGTCCTGAGAGGTAGTTGCTGGGGCACTTCATCTTGGCCAGAGCCTTCCCAAAGTCAGCGGCGGCAGAGGCGAGCTGTTCCTCCGGGTCGAAGCGTGGATCAGTGCCACTGACATGTGTACCTACAGGTAACCAGTAAATGGTAGAAGTTAAACTGCAATTGCACAAATGATGTGAAATACTGTAAGACATGGGATGCAGCTAACCTTGACGGCAAACAACAGCATCGGCCGTTATGACCCTGCGTAAGTACATGGACAGGCATGTTAAGTACAACAGGGTTAACATCCACCAAAAATAGCAAATGGGCAGCATCTCTAGTATATCTTCATTGCGGAGAGTAGCATGGTAGCAAATGGACAGATTAAAAAATGGATACAACTGTTAATTGCAAAAGGCTTAACAGCATCCTAAGTCATGTTTTGTAAGTTTGTAGCCATTGAAATACAACTGTTTAAAATGGATTCAACTGTTAATTGCAACAGGCTTAATAGCCATTGAAACCGGTACTGAGAAAAATGCAATTGGCATAGTTAAACATCACAAGGCAGTTGCTGCCAGAGTAGAGAATGGCCCAGATGTCTATAAAAAGGTAGGGAAAGTAGCTAAAATGTGTTAGGCATGTTTACTAGAACATGCTTAATACATCGACCGTACAGAACATAGCCATTAATTGCAACTGGTATTGGTAAGATTGAACAGGTGAGTACATACTTGGTAAGTCCTGAGAGGTAGTTGCTAGGGCACTTCATCTTGGCCAGAGCCCACCCAAAGACAGCGACGGTGGAGGCGAGCTGTTCCTCCGGATCGAAGCGTGGATCAGTGCCACTGACATGTGTACCTACAGGCAACCAGTAAATAGTAGAAGTTAAACTCCAATTGCACAAATGACGTGAAATACTGTAAGACATGGGATGCAGCTAACCTCGAGGGCAAACAACAGCATTGGCCGTTATGACCCTGCGTAAGTACATGGACAAGCATGTTAAGTACAATAGGGTTAGCATCCACTAAAAATAGCAAATGGGCAGCATCTCTAGTGATATCCTAAGTCATGTATTGTAAGTTTGTTGCTGGTATTGGTGAAATTGAGCTGGACACGGTAATATTTGAACATCACACAGTGTGCAGTACTGAAATAAACAAGGCACAAACATGCTTAATACATCAACCGTACAAATCATAGCCGTTGCAAGTGGTATTGGTAAGATTTAGCTGGTCAGATCTTACCTGTTAAGTCCTGGGGGTAGTCGCTGGGGCACTTCATCTGGGCCAGAGCCTGCACCATGTCAGCGGCGGCGGAGGCGGGGTGTTCCTATGGGTCAACACGCACAGCGGCCATCGCGCCATGGACCGCCATCAGCTCCTGGCGATGGGGATTTGGAGGCATGAGGATGTTCCCCAGGCGCCATTTAAGAAATTAGGCCTGGGCCGTGATAGAGATCGGTGGGTTACCTGACTGGATTCGAGCAGAACATAGATGTGGTTGAAGTTGTGGTTGCGGCGGTGGCGGTTTGAGATGTCGGTAGGCGGAGGCGTGGGGGATACTGAGGGTGGGGATGTGGTTGGAGGAATAAATTCTGAAATCGCGCACGAAAATTTCGCTGCGAAACTTGAAACTTGGGCGGGGGAAACACACAACGCAGACGAAGCGCATAAAATACTCATGTGCGAGAAAACAGAAAATTGGCAGATCTCGTCTCCAAAAAAATGTACACGTGTAGTTGATATTTTTCGATCAATGGTACACCCGGTTTATTACGAAACATCGCACAGGTAACTGATTTATGGATCATTAACGCAAAAAAATGCACACGGGTACGGCGTAGAAACCGTGTGTTTTGTGATCTTCTAATGATTAACGCAAAAAAAGCACACGGGCACACATGCTAATCAACGCTCAAACCCCTCAAAGGATGCTCTTACCGACATTGTACGTTAATACTACAAACTTAAAGTACTACTGGTAATTTGCTCTAATACTACAAACTTAAACTACTTCTCACATGCTGCCATCGGGGCATGCTGGCCAGACGTCGGCGTCCTCCTTCCCGGCCTTGTAGGCAGCAGCCCACCGTGCTTCGATCTCCGCCAAGCTCTCCTCACCACGGCGTGCAGCCTCTTCTTTGTTGCGGCGGCGGGACTCTCTTTTCTTAACAGCTTTCTGCCTTTTCTGCTCCTTCTGTGCGGCTTTGGCCGCCTCTAGATCCACCACCCATTCGGCCATGTCAGCCTCAAAGTCCGCCCATGTAACTGTCTGGCCGCCGCCGGCGATGAACTCGGCGCGGCGAGATGCCATCGTGAAAGAACATGTGGTGCCCCCATGTTTGGTTTTGGTAATTGACGACAATCTCTATGGACTAATGGTTGCCTTGAGTTATATTTGAAGGTTTTGTCCATAGGCTTTTCTTGGAGTACATGTGTTGGTTTCAAGGAGAGTTTGTGTTGACCAAGGTGCTATTAAGGAATTATCCAAAGATTGGTAATGTGAGAGTTGAGCTTATTGCAAGCATGTCTTGAAGAAGAAGATTGTGTGATCATTCATGTTTACCTTCAAGACATCATCCAAATGAAGAGAGTTGGAAAGATTCTAGGTTGATCAAGACTAAGTCAAGAGTGAATCAAGTTGATCAACTCACAAAGCGTAGAAGATGTACCGAGAGGGATCAAGTGATCCCATGGTATGGTAAGCATTGTCCATTGTGCTTTGTGTACTAACCCATGGTCTATGTGAGAGTTCTATGTGGGGTTAGGTATGTGTTCATGGGCTTGCGTCAAGAGAAAGATATCACTCAACCCATGGAGAGGATAACATCAAGTGGTGATCGTCATCAAGATTGCCGTGTGCAAGTTCAAGTGGAGCATCACGAAGAGATCAAGTGCTTGAAGCTTGCCGTCCATTGTGGTGACAATGGACTTGTGAAGATGTGCCGAAGAGTGGCTCACCCACAGTGGACTATGGGGGAGTAATCATCTAGTCTTCATCGAGCCAACGCAATCAAGAAAGGTGGTCCAACTTGAGGGAGTCAAGATCATCATCATCTAGCTCAAGTAGACCATGTGCAAGGCAAAGGTTTTCCCTTGATAGGTTTTCTATTTTACCGGTCTCATGGTGGTAGTTGGGAGACCGGGTTATAGGATCGATAGCCGTACTATCAAGGGGGGCTCTCAAGTGAGTAGCTTGATCGTATCGTTCGTCGAGAGCTCAAACCATTGCATCCTTGCATCATGTTTCTTGGTTCTTGTTTGGTTCTCTTTGTGAGTCTTAGAGCTTATGGTCATCTTGATGACAAGCTTGAGTTCATCGAAAACGGAGTTTGCATGCGTCTTCTATGATGTTTTCGATGTTGGAGGTTTTACCGGTCTTATCCGAGGAAGGGTTCTCACCATTTTCTTTTGGGCCTTTTCTCATTTGCTTCTTATTGGTATTTCTCTCAAGATTGTGTTAGCCCTTGTCGCTAGCTTTCCAACAAACTTGGTTTCGTCGAATTCGGAGTCCGTTTGCAGAAGTTGTGTCAGTTTTGGTGTTCTGAAAAGGCTGCAGCGGTACTACCGCGGACAGGAGCGGATGTAATTTTTTACTACCGCTCTTGGGAGCGGTACTACCGCTTGGAGCAGTACTACGGTGGCTACTTCCGTGGCTACTTCCGCTCGGGACCAAAAACTCGTCACAAGTCCAGCGGTGGTAGGCACGGATGTAATTTTTTAGTACCGCCCGCAAGCAGTAGTACCGCTACCCTTAGCAGTAGTACCGCTACCCCTAGCGGTAGTACCGTGAGGTCAAGCGGTACTACCGCGCCGACGGTTCTTCTGGCTTTTTTGCCTCCTCGCTGTTGTGTTTCAAAGGGCTACTACCGCCCTAGCGGTAGTACCGCTCCTTGGAGCGGTAGTGCCGCTCGGTGCGGGCTGTGACCATAATGGTTGGATTTTTTCCCCACCTATAAAAGGGGGTCTTCTTCCCCAATGAACCTTATCCTTTGAGCTCGTGTTCTTCCCCCATTGTTGACCTTCTTCAAGCTTGCTAACTCTCAATCCCTCCATGGATTCTTTCTAGTTTTTGACGGGAAAGAGAGAGGAGATCTAGATCCACATTTCCACCAATCACTTTCTCCTCTATGTGAGGGGAACCCCTTGGATCTAGATCTTGGAGTTCTTGGTGTTCTCCTTCTTGTTCTTCCTCTCATTTTCCTCCCTAGCATTAGTTGTTTCGGTGGGATTTGAGAGAGAAGGACTTGGGCACTCCGTGTGCCCTTGCCATTGCATTTGGTGCATCGGTTTGAGTTCTCCACGGTGATACGTGGAAGTTACAAGTTGAGAAGCTTATTACTCTTGGGTGCTTGGTACCCTTGAGCTTGTTCCTCTTGGGTGCTTGGGCGCCCTAGACGGTTGGTGGTGTTCGGAGCTCAATCATTGTGGTGTAAAGCTCCGGGCAAGCGTCGGGGTCTCATATTAGGTTGTGGAGATCGCCCCGAGCAATTTGACGGGTTCCGGTGACCGCCCACAAGGGTTGCCAAAGTGTACGGGTTCGGTGACCGCCCCCAAGGGTTGCCATTTGTACGGGTTCGGTGACCGCCCTCAAGGGTCCCTTAGTGGAATCACGGCATCTTGCATTGTGCGAGGGCGTGAGGAGATTACGGTGGCCCTAGTGGCTTCTTGGGGAGCATTGTGCCTCCACACCGCTCCAAACGGAGATTAGCATCCGCAAGGGTGTGAACTTCGGGATACATCGTCGTCTCCGCGTGCCTCGGTTATCTCTTACCCGAGCCCTTTACTTATGCACTTTACTTTGTGATAGCCATATTGTTTCTTGTCATATATCTTGCTATCACCTAAGTAGTTTTTCTTGCTAAGCATAAGTTGTTGGTGCACATAGGTGAGCCTAGTTGTTGTAGGTTTTGTGCTTGACAAATTAACCGCTAGGTTTATTCCGCATTTGTTCAAGCCTCAACCGTAATTATTTTAAAGCGCCTATTCACCCCCCCCCCTCTAGGCGGCATCCACGATCTTTCACATCGCTTCCTTACCATGTGTGCGGGAACGCGGCGCGGCAGGATGCCGTCGCTTCCTTACTAGTTACTGTGCGCCGCGCTGCCATGGACGACGCCTGGAGAGATCTCGGGGACGGAGGGGCCGGGCAACCGTACAGTGCGGTGGTATTCAAGAGCTCAGCGGCTAACGACAACAGTAATTTGGCTTCCCTTACAATTTTGCTCGTTCATTATCGCACACGCTTCATCTCCGTTGCTTCCGGAAACAGTGTGCGCTGAGCCTATTGTGTGTTGCGTTATGATTGGCCGGAACCCCAGCCACGCGGATCGCGCGTGTGCACCATAGGATGCGTCGAGATCGAACGGCAATCCACGTCCCTCACATCACACCCGTGCAGCTGTAGCTGGATTGGATTTATATGCGCTAATGCCTAGAAAATGCACATAATCCCCTAAATATGGTAAATGAGCCCGGAAAAATGTCAAATTTGAACATGGTGATTTGCAGGGTGTATGTTCGTCGTAGAAAAAAAAACTCCAGGGCAAAGAACGAAGAAAATTTGGATTCCCCTTCAATCTTGGTGATTTCCCTCTCGAAAGCATGGAACTTCTTCGGCGATGGTTCGATTTATGAAGGACGTGCATGACGACATAAGCCAAACCTTCTCAAATTTTTACCAGGGCATGGTGAGGTCATACCATGGCACACCATGCCAGGCGTCATGTTTTTCAAGCATTTATTTCATTTTTTCTATAGTTCAAAACCCAATAAACAAACGTTTGTGGTTAACTATTGCCACACATTTCATCGAAATATCTGTCCATTAAAAGGCATGAGAATTTACTAAATGGCACGAGCATGGTTTTCCAGGCCGTTCTTGTGCACCCTTTCATGCACCGATTGTTTGAACTTGAATTATGTGCATTAATGCCTAGGAAATGCACATAATCCCCTAAATATGGTAAATGAACCCGGAAAAGTGCCAAATTTGAACACGGTGATTTGCAGGGTGTATGTTCATCGTCGAAAAAAACTCGTGGACAAAGGACAAAGGAAATTTGGATCCCCCTTCAATCTTGGTGATTTCCCCCTAGAAACCATGAAACTTCCTCGGTGATGGTTCGATTTATGAAATGCATGCATCACGACATAAGGAAAACATTCTCCAATTTTTACTAGGGCACGGTGAGGCCATGCCATGGCACCACGCCAGGCATCATGTTTTCCAACCATGTGTTTCATTTTTTGTATAGTTGTTAACCCAGTAAACGACGCATTTATGGTTGACTATTGCCACACATTTCCTTGAAATATATGCCCATTCCTTGTAAAAGGCATGAGAATGTACTAAATAACACGAGCATGGTTTTCTAGACCGTTCTTGTGCACCTTTTCATGCACCGGTTGTTCGAATTTCAATTATGTGCATTAATGCCTAGAAAATGCACATAATCCCATAAATATGGTAAATGAGCCCGGAAAAATGTCAAATTTGAACACGTTGCATTTGAGGTGGTATGTTGATCGTTGGAAAAAAATTGAATGACAAACTAGGACGGAAATTTGGATTCCCCTTCAATCTTGGTAATTTCCCTCTCGAAAGCATGGAACTTCCTCCGTGATGGTTCGATTTATGAAGGGCGTGCATGACGACATATGCCAAACCTTCTCAATCTTTTACCAGGGCATGGTGAGGTCATACCATGGCACCATGCCAGGCATCATGTTTTTCAAACATTTATTTCATCTTTTCTATAGTTGAAAACCCAACAAACAAACATTTGTGGTTGACTATTGCCACACATTTCATCGAAATATCTGTCCATTCCTTGTAAAAGGCATGAGAATTTACTAGATGGCACGAGCATGGTTTTCCAGGCCGTTCTTGTGCACCCTTTCATGCACCGATTGTTTGAACTTGAATTATGTGCATTAATGCCTAGGAAATGCACATAATCCCCTAAATATGGTAAATGAACCCAGAAAAGTGCCAAATTTGAACACGGTGATTTGCAGGTTGTATGTTCATCATAGAAAAAACGCGTGGACAAAGGACAAAGGAAATTTGGATCCCCCTTCAATCTTGGTGATTTCCCTCTCGAAACCATGAAACTTCCTCGGTGATGGTTCGATTTATGAAAGGTGTGCATGACGACATTTTTACTAGGGCACGGTGAGGCCATACCATGGCACCACACCAGGCGTCATGTTTACCAAGCATGTATTTATTTTTGTATAGATGTTAACCCAGTAAACGACGCGTTTATGGTTGACTATTCCCACACACTTCCTTGAAATATCTGCCCATTCCTGGCATGAGAATGTACTAAATAGCACGAGCATGGTTTTCCAGACCATTCTTGTGCACCTTTTCATGCACCGATTGTTCGAATTTGAATTATGTGCATAATTAATGCCTAGAAAATGCACATAATCCCCTAAATATGGTAAATGAGTTCGGAAAAATGTCAAATTTGAACACGTTGCATTTGAGGCGGTATGTTGATCATTGGAAAAAAACTGAATGACAAACTACGACGGAAATTTGGAGTCCCCTTCAATCTTGGTGATTTCCCTCTCAAAAGCATTGAACTTCCTCGGTGATGGTTTGATTTATGAAGGGTGTGCATGACGACACAAATCAAACCTTCTCAGCTTTTAACTAGGGCACGGTGAGGCCATACCATGGCACCATGCCAGGCGTCATGTTTTTCAAGCACGTATTTCATTGTTCTATAGTTGATAACCCAATAAATGACGCATTTGTGGTTGACTATTGCCATGCATTCCATTGAAATCTTTGCCCATTCCTTGTAAAAGGCTTGAGAAATTACTAAATACCATGAGTATGGTTTTTCCGGACCGTTCTTGTGCGCCTTTTCAAACACCAATTGTTTGAATTTGAATTATGTGCATTAATGCCTACAAAATGCACATAATCCCCTAAATATTGTAAATGAACCCGAAAAAGTGTCAAATTTGAACACGGTGATTAGCAGGGTTTATGTTCGTCGTAGAAAAAAACTCATGGATGAAGGGCAAAGGAAATTTGGATTCCCATTCAATCTCGGTGATTTACTATCGCACACGATTCATCTCCATCGCCTCTGTGAACCGTGTGTGTTCACTCACACATGCAAAAGGAAAAATAAAAGCCTCGCCCACTTTGTCCCCACTCACTCGCCACGGACTGCTCCACAACTCTGCACCCTAAGCTCGATGGTTGTTGGCGGCGGGCGTAGGTCGCGCTCCAAATGGCACGGGATTTCGCCCCTACCGCTTTCCGCCGCCTATCTGCACCGACATTCTAGGCTCTGGTCGACTGGGGTTTTCTGCAGGATTGGGCCGGGGATTTTTCTCATGGAGAAGGTAATCAACTTAGCAAAATATTCACTCATCTCTTATCGCAGTCCGTCCATCGCTGTTAATCAGCCGACGGAAATGGCCGTGGAATCATTTTTGTTCTAGCTGATTCGTGGGTGTTCATTCATGTGTCCAAAGTGCGAGCACAAATCGGGCAACTGTGGTCGTGGCCAGTTAGAAACGAAGTTTTATCTCACCATTCCGGATGACTTCAGGGAGCGCTCAGTATGTTCAATCTCAACCTACCACGGTCAGCATGGCCTAAATTTGTGAACATATACCATATGTTGCTACATTATCTATATATTTGCATCAAATCTTTGTTACATTATCTATTTTTAGTTCTATATTTTTGTACTTTGCTTTCATCTATATATTGATCTATTCTTTTGTTACTCCCATATTTGCATCTTGGTCTGTTATTTCAATATATCTAATATACGATCTTAATTTTCATTTCAAGCAGTACATCCCTTGCTTTGCAAGAACAGGAGTAGAAGGAAACCTTGGGCTTTACTTTGTTGATGACTCCCAGGATGTCATATTGACAACGCAGCATGGATTTACAATGACGGTTAGCGTAAAACTTGATAAAGATGGTCACTCCTATTTTAATGCGGACCTTTGGAGAAAAATGTCTAAGTGTTATGAACAGAAAGCTGGCAATAAAATTCTAGTGCGTGCACCACAGCCTGGTCTAATTAACATGGATGTTTACTTCCCCAACGTCATCAGCCGATCAAAGTCTAATCGAGGTTAGTGTCCTTTCAACTTTCTCCATGCTTTCATATTACTTAGCAAAATCGGGGTATTTGTTCTAACTAATTGATCACTATTTAAGCAACCAATTGTGATTTCATATTCTGACTCCGTTCCTAGGCAGTAACAAATTCTATTTACCAATTTATGCGCTCTATATATTCTTCTACCATGTTCTGAATAAATAATACTTTTCCACCTTTTAAGCAGGATATGTTGGATGCATAGTGAATGATCTGTATGTTACTAAACGTACCAAATTTCACCGGAAGGACTTGAAGCATGTCATAAACTTTGTTGATAATCTGACAGATATAGCACAGCGTATGAACGCTGGATTTTGGATGGGATTAATTAGACCTATGGTGCACACACTGAACAAGACCAATTGTGTGCACAAAACGCTGGTAAAAAGTCTTATTTTAATGTTGATGCTCATAAACTATATATATCTTCAACGATATGTTACAATTGGTTTTTATTCTACATGTCAACAGAAATTACCCGATGTAGCAGTTCCTGGATCGATTTCCTGGCGTGGTCGAATTACACTTGTGCCTGCTAATAACGCCACAGTGATTGCAAGGTACTGCATTTCCCGCAGAAATGGAACCATTCAAATTAACAAGTTCTCGCTTCTCCTGGCAATGCATCCATATTGGAAAATTGGAGACACTGTTCTACTCATGCTCTACCAAGGCACAGGAGGGCTCTTCCTTTTCATTGACGAGATGGCGAGTCACGTGATCAAGCTGCTTCTAGCGGATAGTTGTGGTTGTTGGCCCTCAGCCTCTTAAAATGTGCTAGCTGTTACTATGTTAAGTATGTAGATATGGACCATATGGTTGTTGGCCCTTAGCCTCTTAAAATGTGATAGTTGTTACTATGTTAAGTACGTAGATATGGACCATATGGTTGTCAAAACCGTGTTACGAAGATCCTCCTTTTGTCGAATAGTGTAACCACTATATATATGTTACTCAAATGATGTCACCCAAGTTCTTAAATTTTCATGGAAAGTATTAGTATCGTACCCAGTTCATTGAGTTTAAGTGTGTGCCCGATGTCCAGAAGGCATTTGCATATTAACTGTCCATATTGCAAATTCACACACATGTTAACATAAGGAAACGTATGTGTAACATACTAATCATCGCACATGAGTACCCACAGACGCATCATGTGCGATACTCCTAGCCACCGCAAGCAACTAGTTTGTATTTTTCAAAGTTTTTTGTACACACAGAATCGCACACGAACTAACTGTATTAACCGTCTGTGTTGTAATTTCTCATCGCAAATAGTTCATCTGAGTCGGTTGTTTGCCACGTATCACACGACTCGTTTGTGTTCTTTTGGCTCATCACAAACACTTCATCCATGTGAACTATATGCCGCATATCACACGCATCTTGTTAAGTTGAACCACTTATGTTGTGTTACCTAATCAAAAACAGTTCGTCTGAGTGAACCGTATGCCGTATATCGCACACACATTGATATGGTTGCCCGTTTCTATTGTTCTACCTCATCGCAAACAGTTCTAATGGATTAACCGTGTGCCCTGCATCGCACACACATAGATATGTCTGCCCGTTTCTGTTGTTCTGCCTCATCGCAAATAGTTTGAATAGATTAACCGTGTGCCCTGCATCGCACACGCAACTAAAATCTGAACCGTGTTTGATGGCTCCGCCATCGCAAACGTTTTGCACCTTTTTTGATGGTTTTTTACACCACCGTTTGCGATTAATGCATCGCACATAGTTTTGGCAAAGGGTCTCTGATCGTAGTGTCGCGTCAGCAGTATCCTGCAGTAGTGTAGGGCCCGCACGCTTAACGTTCGATGACTACTTTGTATTATATGAGTTATGTGATTTGGTGACTGAATGTTGTTCGGAGTCCCGGATGAGATCACGGACATGGTGAGGAGTCTCGAAATGGTTGAGAGGTAAAGATTCATATATAGGACGATAGTATTCGAACACCGGAAGTGTTCCGGGGGTATCGGGTACGTATCGGGTCATCGGAAGGGGTTCCGGGCATCCCCCCGGCAACTACATGGGCCTAATCGGCCAAGAAGGGGATAGACCAGCCCCTAGGGGGCTGGTGCGCCCCATGTAGGCCAAAATAAGGGGGAAGGAAAGAGGATAAGAGGGAAAGGAAGGGGAGGGATTCAGCCTCCCCCTTCCTTCTCTCCTCCCTCCCTCCCACTTCCTTCCCCCTCCGGATGAATATGGAAGGGGGAGGCCAAATTGGGAGGCGCCCAAGCAAGATTCCTCCTACTTGGGGCGCCCCCTTGGCTGCCTCTCCTCCCCTCCAACCTATATATATGAGGGGGGCACCGTTGGAACACACAACATTGATTCCTAGCCGTGTGCAGCGCCCCCCTCCATAGTTTACGCCTCCGGTCATATTGTCGTAGTGCTTAGGCGAAGCCCTGCGTGGATCACTTCACCATCACCGTCACCACACCATCGTGCTGACGAAACTCTCCCTCGAAACTTTGCTAGATCAAGAGTTCGAGGGACGTCATCGAGCGGAACGTGTGCAGAACCTGGAGGTGCCGTACGTTCGGTGCTTGGTCGATGGGAACGAGAAGAAGTTCGACTACATCAACCGCGTTGTCAAACGCTTCCGCTTTCGGTCTACGAGGGTAGGTGGACACACTCTCCCCCTCTCATTGCTATGAATCTCCTAGATAGATCTTGCGTGAGCGTAGGAAAATTTTTAAATTGCATGCTACGTTTCCCAACACTCCTGGCTGCTCCCTCCTCCCCCAACACCTATATATATATATGTGGGAGGGGGGTGCCTAGCACACCCAGAACAATTGCTTAGCCATGTGTGGCACCCCCTCCACCGTTTACACCCCTGGTCATATTTTCGTAGTGCTTCGGCGAAGCCCTGCGGACATAGCTTCACCATCACCGTCACCACGCCGGCGTGCTGCTGGAACTCATCCACTACCTCGCTGTCTTGCTGGATCAACAAGGCGGAGGATGTCATCGAGCTGAACGCTGCTGAACGCGGAGGTGTCGTACGTTCGGTACTCGATCGGTTGGAACGCAAAGAAGTTCGACTACATCAACTGTGTTGTCAAACGCTTCCGCTTACGGTCTACGAGGGTTCGTAGACACACTCTCCCCTATTGTTGCTATGCATCTCCTTGGATAGATCTTGCATGTGCGTAGAAATTTTTTTGTTTTCCATGCAACGTTTCCCAAAAGTGGCCTCTGAGCCAAGTCTATGCGTAGATGATATGCACGAGTAGAACACAAAGAGTTGTGGGCAGTGATAGTCATACTGCTTACCACTAACGAATTTGGCGGTATTGTGGGATGAAGCAGCCCGAACTAACCTTACATGTCCACGCACATGAGACGGTTCCACCAACTGACATGCAACTAGTTTTGCATAAAGGTGGCTGGCGGGTGTCTGTTTCTCCTACTTTAGTTGAATCAAATTTGACTATGGCTGGTTCTTGAAGAAGGTTAAAACAGCAAACTTGATGAACCACCGTTGTGGTTTTTGCGTAGTTAAGAACGGTTCTTGCTAGAAGCCCGTAGCAGCCACGTAAA
Source organism: Triticum aestivum (assembly GCF_018294505.1). Classification (NCBI taxonomy): domain Eukaryota; kingdom Viridiplantae; phylum Streptophyta; class Magnoliopsida; order Poales; family Poaceae; genus Triticum; species Triticum aestivum. The sequence goes on from NC_057802.1 coordinate 262,370,353, forward strand.
AATTGCAACAACAAAGTAGAGGACGTCTAACTTGTTTGCAGGGCATGTTATGATATGATATGGTCAAGATATGATGTGATATATGTTGATGTATGAGATGACCATGTTTTGTAATATCAACAACCGGCAGGAGCCTTAGGGTTGTCTCTTTATTGTATGAAGTGCAAGCGCCATGTAATTGCTTTACTTTATCACTATGCATTAGCGATAGTTGTAGAAGCAATAGTTGGCGTGATGACCTCGACACAACGATGCTACGATGGAGATCAAGGTATCAAGCCGGTGACGATGGAGATCATGACGATGCTTTGGAGGTGGAGATCAAAAGCACAAGATGGTGATGGCCATATCATGTCACATATTTTGATTGCATGTGATGTTTATCTTTTATGCATCTTATTTTGCTTAGAACGGCGATTGCATTATAAGATGATCCCTTCACTAAATTTCAAGATAAAAGTGTTCTCCCCGAGTATGCACCATTGCCAAAGTTCGTCGTTTCGAAGCACCACGTGATGATTGGGTGTGATAGACTCTACGTTCACATACAACGGGTGTAAGACAGTTTTGCACATGTAGAATACTTGGGTTAAACTTGACGAGCCCAGCATGTACAGACATGGTCTCGGAACACTAGAGACCGAATGGTCGAACGTGAGTCATATAGTAGATATGATCAACATAGAGATGTTCACCATTGATGACTACCCCATCTCACGTGATGATCGGACATGGGTTAGTTGATTTGGATCACGTATCACTTAGATGACTTGAGGGATGTTTATTTAAGTGGGAGTTCACTAGTAATTTGATTAATTGAACTTAATTTATCATGAACTTAGTCTTATAGTTTTGCATATCTATGTTGTAGATCAATGGCCTGAGCTACCGTTCCCCTGAATTTTAATGCGTTCCTAGAGAAAGCTAAGTTGAAAGATGATGGTAGCAACTACATGGACTGGGTCCTTAACTTGAGGATTATCCTCATTGCTGCACGGAAGAATTATGTCCTTGATGCACCGCTAGGTGAAAGGCCTACTGCAGGAGCTGAAGCTGATGTTATGAACATCTGGCAAGCTTGACCTCATGAATACTCAATAGTTCAGTGTGCCATGCTTTATGGCTTAGATCCGGGACTTCAAAGACGTTTTGAACGTCATGGAGCATATGAGATGTTCCAAGAGTTGAGGTTAATATTTCAAGCAAATGCCCGGGTTGAGAGATATGAAGTCTCCAACAAGTTCTATAGCTGCAAGATAGAGGACAATAGTTCTGTCAGTGAACACATACTCAAAATGTCTGGGTATCATAACCACTTGACTCAACTGGGAGTTGAACTCCCAGTTGATAGTGTTATTGACAGAGTTCTTCAATCACTGCCACCAAGCTACAAAGGCTTCGTGATGAACCATAATATGCAAGGGATGAATAAAACGATTCCTGAGCTCTTCGCAATGCTTAAGGCCGCAGAGGTAGAAATCAAGAAGGACCATCAAGTGTTGATGGTTAACAAGACCACTAGTTTCAAGAAAAATGGCAAGGGAAATAAAGGTAACTTCAAGAAGAATGGCAAGCAAGTTGCCACTCCCGGGAAGAAACCCAAAGCTGGACCCAAGCCAGAAACTGAGTGCTTCTACTGCAAAGGGATTGGTCACTAGAAGCGGAACTGCGCAAAATACTTGGCGGATAAAAAGGATGGTAAAGTGAACAAAGGTATATTTGATATGAATGTTATTGATGTGTACCTTACTAATACTCGTAGCAGCGCCTGGGTATTTGATACTGGTTCAGTTGCTCATATTTGTAACTCGAAATAGGAGCTGCAGAATAAACAAGATTAGTTAAGGACGAGGTGACGATGCGCGTCGGGAATGGTTCCAAGGTTGATGTGATCGCGGTCGGCACGCTACCTCTACATCTACCTTCGGGATTAGTTTTAGACCTGAATAATTGTTATTTGGTGCCAGCGTTGAGCATGAACATTATATCTAGATCTTGTTTATTGCGAGACGGTTATTCATTTAAATCAAAGAATAATGGTTGTTCTATTTATACGAGTAATATCTTTTATGGTCATGCGCACCCTTGATGAGTGGTCTATTCTTGTTGAATCTTGATCGTAGTGATACACATATTCATAATATTGATGCCAAAAGATGCAAAATTGATAATGATAGTGCAACATACTTGTGGCACTGCCATTTAGGTCATATTGGTGTAAAACGCATGAAGAAACTCCATTCGGATGGACTTTTGGAATCACTTGATTATGGATCATTTGATACTTGCGAACCATGCCAGATGGGCAAGATGACTACAACTCCGTTCCGCTGAACAATGGAGCGAGCTAATGACTTACTGGGAATAATACATACCGATGTATGCGGTTCAATGAGTGTTGAGGCACGCGGCGGGTATCGTTATTTTCTAACCTTCACACATGATTTGAGTAGGTATGGGTATATCTACTTGATGAAACACAAGTCTGAAACATTTGAAAAGTTCAAAGAATTTCAGAGTGAAGTGGAGAATCATCGTAACAAGAAAATAAAGTTTCTACGATCTGATCGCGGAGGCGAATATTTGAGTTACGAGTTTGGCCTTCATTTAAAACAATGTGGAATTGTTTTACAACTCACGCCACCTGGAACACCACAGCGTAATGGTGTGTCCGAAAGGTCGTAAGCGTACTTTATTAGATATGGTGTGATCCATGATATCTCTTACCGATTTACCACTATCGTTTTGGGGTTATGCATTAGAGACAGCCGCATTCACGTTAAATAGGGCACCATCTAAATCCGTTGAGACGACACCGTATGAACTATGATTTGGCAAGAAACCTAAGTTGTTGTTTCTTAAAGTTTGGGTTGCGACACTTATGTCAAAAGGCTTCAGCCTGATAAGCTCGAACCCAAATCGGAGAAGTGTGTCTTCATAGGATACCCTAAGGAAACAATTGGGTACACCTTCTACCACAGATTCGAAGGCAAGATCTTTGTTGCCAAGAATGGAACATTTCTAGAGAAGGAGTTTCTCTCGAAAGAAGTGAGTGGGAGGAAAGTAGAACTTGATGAGGTAATCATACCTTCTATCAATTTGGAAAGTAGCACATCAGAGAAATCCGTTCCCGTGATTCCTACACCAACTAGAGAGGAAGCTAATGATGATGATCATGAAACTTCAGATCAAGTTACTACTGGACCTCGTAGGTCGAACAGAGCACATTCCGCACCAGAGCGGTACGGTAATCCTGTTCTGGAAGTCATGTTATTAGACCAAGGCGAACCTACGAATTATGAAGAAGCGATGATGAGCCCAGATTCCGATAAATGGCTTGAGGCCATGAAATCCAAGATAGGATCCATGTATGAGAACAAAGTGTGGACTTTGGTGGACTTGCCCGATGATCGGCAAGCCATTGAGAATAAATGGATCTTAAGAAGAATACTGACGCTGATGGTAATGTTACTATCTACAAATCTCGACTTGTCGCGAAAGGTTTTCGACAAGTTAAAGGAGTTGACTATGATGAGACTTTCTCACCCATAGCGATGCTTAAGTCTGTCTGAATCATGTTAGCAATTGCCGCATTTTATAATTATGAAATCTGGTAAATGGATATCAAAACTGCATTCCTTAATGGAATTCTTAAAGAAGAGTTGTATATGATGCAACCGGAAGGTTTTGTCGATCCTAAAGGTGCTAACAAAGTGTGCAAGCTCCAACGATCCATCTATGGACAGGTGCAAGCATCTCAGAGTTGGAATATACGCTTTGATGAGGTGATCAGAGCATATGGTTTTATACAGACTTATGGTGAAGCCTGTATTTACCAGAAAGTGAGTGGGAGCTCTGTAGCATTTCTGATATTATATGTGGATGACATATTGTTGATCGGAAATGATATAGAATTTCTGGATAGCATAAAAGGATACTTGAATAAGAATTTTTCAATGAAAGACCTCGTTGGAGCTGCTTATATATTGGGCATCAAGATCTATAGAGATAGATCGAGACGCTTAATAGGACTTTCACAAAACACATACCTTGATAAAGTTTTGAAGAAGTTCAAAATGGATCACTCAAAGAAAGGGTTCTTGCCTGTGTTACAAGGTGTAAAGTTGAGTCAGACTCAAAGCCCGACCACTGCAGAAGATAGAGAGAAAATGAAAGTCATTCCCTATGCCTCTGCCATAGGTTCTATCATGTATGCTATGCCATGTACCAGACCTGATGTGTGTGTTGCCATAAGTTTGGCAGGGAGGTACCAAAGTAATCTAGGAGTGGATCACTGGACAGCGGTCAAGAACATCTTGAAGTACCTGAAAAGGACCAAGGATATGTTTCTCGTTTATGGAGGTGGCGAAGAGCTCGTCGTAAATGGTTACGTTGATGCTAGCTTCGACACTAATCCGGATGACTCTAAGTCACAAACCGGATATGTTTTTATATTGAATGGTGGAGCTGTCAGTTGGTGCAGTTCCAGGCAGAGCGTCGTGGCGGGATCTACCTGTGAAGCGGAGGACATAGCTTCTTCAGAAGCAGCACATGAAGGAGTCTGGATGAAGGAGTTCATATCCGATCTGGGTGTAATACCCAGTGCATCGGGTCTAATGAAAATCTTTTGTGACAACATTGGAGCAATTGCCTTGGCGAAGGAATCCAGGTTTCACAAGAGAACCAAACACATCAAGAGACGCTTCAACTCATTCGTGAAAAGGTCAAGGATGGAGACATAGAAGTTTGCAAAATACATATGGATCTAAATGTAGCAGACCCGTTGACTAAGCCTCTTCCACGAGCAAAACATGATCAACACCAAGACTCCATGGGTGTTAGATTCATTACAATGTAATCTAGATTATTAACTCTAGTGCAAGTGGGAGACTGGAGGAATATGCCCTAGAGGCCATAATAAAGTTTTTATTTTATATTTCTTTATTGATGATAAAGGTTTATTATTCATGCTAGAATTTTATTGATAGAAAACTTAAATACATGTGCTAATACATAAACAAATACCGTGTCCCTAGTAAGCCTCTACTAGACTAGCTCGTTGGTCAAAGATGGTTAAGGTTTCCTAACCATAGACATGTGTTGTCATTTGATAACAGGATCACATCATTAGGAGAATGATGTGATGGACAAGACCCATCCGCTAGCTTAGCATATTGATCGTTCAGTTTATTACTATTGCTTTCTCAATGTCAACTACATATTCCTTCGACTATGATATTATGCAACTCCCGAATACCGGAGGAATACCTTGTGAATATGTAACGATATTGAACTAGGTATGAAGATACCCACGATCGAATCTCGGGCAAGTAACATACCGATGGACAAAGGGAATTATGTATGTTGTCATAAGGTTCAACCGATAAAGATCTTCGTAGAATATGTAGGAGCCAATATGGGCATCTAGGTTCCCCTATTGGTTATTGACCGGAGAGGTGTCTCGGTCATGTGTACATAGTTCTCGAACCCGTAGGGTCCGCACACTTAACGTTCGTTGACGATATAGTGTTATATGAGTTATATGATTTGGTGACTGAATGTTGTTTGGAGTCCCAGATGAGATCACGGACATGATGAGGAGTCTCGAAATGGTCGAGAGGTAAAGATTGATATATAGGACGATGGTATTCGGACACCTGAAGAGTTTCGGGATGCACCGGGTAGTCATCGGGTCACCGGAAGGGGTTCCAGGCACCCCCGGTAGGTGTATGGGCCAGGGGGGAACAGACCAGCCCACAGGGGGCTGGTGCGCCCCTCTCCCTGGCCGGCCGGCCCTAGGGAAGGAAAGGGGGGAGGGCTAGCCCCTCCTGCCTTCCCCTTCTCATGGGAGAAAGGAAAGGGGGGCTCCCTCCCCTGCCTTTCCCCCGCACCTAAACATGGCAGGGGGCGCCTCCTGGCTACTCCCTCTTCCCCCCCCCCACCTATATTTATGTGTGAGGGGGTGCCTAGCACACCTAGAACAATTGCTTAGCCGTGTGCGGTGCCCCCCTGCACCGTTTACACCCAGGTCATATTTTCGTAGTGCTTAGGCGAAGCCCTGCGGAGATAGCTTCACCATCATCGTCACCACGTCATCGTGCTGCCGGAACTCATCCACTACCTTGCTGTCTTGCTGGATCAAGAAGGCGGAGGACGTCATCGAGCTGAACATGTGCTGAGCGCTGAGGTGTCGTACATTCGGTACTCGATCGGTTGGAATGCAAAGTTCGACTACATCAACCGCGTTGTCAAACGCTTCCGCTTACGGTCTATGAGGGTACGTAGACACACTCTCCCCTATCGTTGCTATGCATCTCCATGGATAGATCTTGCGTGTGCATAGAAATTTTTTTGTTTTCCATGCAACATTTCCCAATAGGATTACCACTGTCTCTATCCAAACCCGAGCAAGGATTTTGTGCCCATTTTGCAAAGAGTGGAGAGAAGATTGACTGGTTGCTCAAATATGCTACCATATGGAGAGAAACTAGTGCTAGTAAAATCATTTTTTTCAAGTCTCCCAACCTTCTTCATGAGCTCACTCTCTCTCCCTATTGGAGTGGTTTCTTGGCTCAATACATATCTCAGGCATTGGTTTTGGAGAAAATATGGGATGGGAGGTAGGGGAACTCTTTAATTGTCTGGGACAAAGTCTGTCTTTCTAAAGAGCAAAGAGGTTTGGGGTTCTGGATCTTGCAACTCATAACAAGTGTTTGTTGATGAAGCACCTTCATAAAATTTTCAATTCTGAAGATTTGCCCTGGATTAAATTAATTCGGGAAACATACTTTGAAGGTAAGTCACTCTCTAATAGATATGTGGGCTCTTGTTGGTGGAAAAGCATATCCAAACTCATAGCAGGATTTAAAGCAGTGACCAAATGCACTATAGGGAAAGCCAACACCATCATACTATGGCAAGACAGATGGAGTGATGATCTTTTGAAGGATAAATTTCCTAAGTTATATTCTTTTGCTTTGCTTACTAGTTTCTCCATCAAAGAGGTGAAAGAAAATACTGCCCTAGACCATCTGAACAATTTTAGCAATTTCGGACTATTGTGCTTAATATTCAATTAAATGATCGGCCTGCAAGCGGCTATACCCCTGGAGCATCAATAGGTTCTCGTCAATCAGAATGTATAAAATCTTAAGGTAGCAACCAGAGGCTCGTCAGATTTTTTTAAGAGATGTGGAAAAGTGATGTCATGCCCAAATACAAAATCTTCTTCTGGTTGATTCTCCGTCATAGAGTCAACACAAGAAGCCTCTTGCATAGGACAGATATTCATCTACCTTCCTATAATTTTGCCCTTTGTACTGATGAACATCATCATGATGGGTGTGGCACTACTGGAATCAGGATCTTTGCCGTCAGCCAGCTCTTTGTCGTCTGCTAGCTGATGGCAAAGAAGGTATTTGCCGTCAGCATACACAAAGCTGACGGCAAAGAAAGAGCGGACAGCAAAGAGCGTGTTTGCCGTCAGCCAGCTCTTTGCCGTCTGCTAGCAGACGGCATAGAGGCTTTGTCGTCTACTAGCGGACGGCAAAGCGGGAGGGTGGCCCACTAGTGAGAACCACCTAACGGCCACTTTCTTTATCGTTTGCTAGCTGACGGCAAAGCTTCTTTGCCGTCCGCGAGCAGACGGCAAAGAAAGTGGCAACCTAACGGTTGTCCCCCCCCCCCGGCCCCACCCCACTAGCTATGCTCTTTGTTGTCTACTAGCAGACGGCAAAGAAATTAAACCTAACTAAAAAAATGGTCGGCCCCGCGCCCCACCCCTCTCTCTCTCTCTCCCTCACCTCACCGGCGCCACCCCGACCCCCACCGGCCCACGCCCCCGACCCCCCGCTGCCCCGACGTCCTCGCCGCCCGCGCCACCCCGACGCCCATGCCGCCCCGACGCCCCCGCTGCCCCGACCCCCCGCTGCCCCGACGCCCTCGCCGCCCGCGCCACCCCGACGCCCTCGACGCCCGCGCCACCCCGATGCCCTCGCTGCCCACACCACCCCGACGCCCCCGCCGCCCCCGCCGGCCCGGTGCCCTGCCACCTCGACAACCAGGCGCCCAGTTGTCCCGACGCCCTAGCCGCCCCAACACCCCACCACCCCGGTGCCCCGCCGACCCACTTCGGTGAGCTCCCCCCTGTTTTTTTCTACTGCTAGTAATTAGGTTAGTTAGTACTGTTAGTTTCTGTTTTTTTCTACTGCTACTAATTAGGTTAGTTAGGTTAGTTTGATTTTCTAGGTTAGTTTGATTTTCCAGGTTAGTTAGGTTAGTTATCTTTAGACTAGGTTAGTGCCCTTCCTCTCATGTCTTCTTTTGTCATATTTTGTTTTCTATAGTAATTTAAGTTCTGTTTTGTTGACCTGTTTGTTTGAGTTTGTGTTTCTGTTTGTCCGGTGATGAAAAACCTATTAATCATACCATCTTTAGCGACTGATTGGTCACTGTGCGCCCATGCTGTAATTTTGGAGACTGAATTTTATGGCGAAATGTTAATCGGGCTAGAATTTTTCAAATGGGCTATCCTTTTGGTGGATCTTGAGTTGCTTACTGCTACTTGTTTGATCATAAGCATAATCCCTGAGGGCTACTGATTTGATCTTCTGTTGTTCATGGTCCACTGATTTTATTTCCATTGTTCGTTGATTCTCTTCCTTCAAATTTGCTTGGCTATTGTTTGGTTGTATATGTCCTGATGTCATGGATGATGATACGCACTAGGCTCCGAGCAGCGAACATATCTGCAGTCTGATGGAGATGCATTTGCCTAGAAAGCATTGTCTGACGGCTCAACCATTTGTTATGAAACTCTTCAAATATTCTTATTTGAACTCAGGAATCTGTGTAACATTTCTGGTTGATTTTTCTTTCCTAATTGGAGATTGTTGTCTATGGATCCCGGTGATGATTTGTGATGTTAAAAAGTAGTGGGCTGATCCATACATTGATGAGATCTATATTATCACTCTGAGTGATCTGTCCGACAACATATCCAACTTTTTTTATAACTGCGTTTTTTTGGTGATATATCTGTTATCTGGACACAAATGTTCATAAATTGTTTATTTGCTTGATCTTTGTTGTTAATTTTTGGTTTAAAATCTTTCTCTATGAAGAGAGTACAAGCAGATCTTTGTTGTTATCTGGACACTTTTGCTTTGATCTTTAGACTACGTTAGTTAGGTTAGTTAGGTTAACTAGTTTGTAGGTTAGTTAGGTTAGTTCTGTTAACCAGTTCTATTTTTAGTTTTACTAATTACTACTCCTAGAAAACAACCATGTAAATGATTAGGATTAGGATGCATATGCATCCCTTTTCTTTTGTTTCTTGAAAATCAGAAAAGAAAAAGAAAAGGCAAGTTTAGTCATCATTTGTCAATTAGTTGGCTAATGGTTTCTAGAATTATTTGACCATGGGCATGGACAGGTAGCAACTAGGAAAGGTAGAATTTTGCATAAAGTGGAGGTGGTGATTAAACCCATAAAAGTGAGACATTTTTTACAAATATGGCATTTTTTACATCCAAGAATTTTCTTGGAATTTGTAGAGAATATTTCCTATGTAAATATTCCAAAAGCTTGAAATATCAGAACAGGGTTTTTGATGGATTTGACCAATATTTTGAACATGACCGTGTGTTGAAACTCTTATATATGCACAATATATGTCCAATGAGCTTCCCTAAATTTTCTCAAATATTTTGGAAACACTAAAATAATTTTAACCTATTAAAGACCATTGCTGGCCTTAAGAAAAAGTGTTTAATTAGTTAGTTAGTTATTTTTTAGGTTAATTACTTAGTTAGTTAGTTAATTAGTTAGTTAAATTTTTTAGGTGTTGTTTTCACCCACCAAACTTTTTATTATGTTTATGTTGTACTAATTTTGTTTACTCTTTGTCATTGCAGGTGTTGGCAGATGGTGGGTGCGGGTCGAGAGCGCTTCGAGCCTCATTCTTCCTCGACGCGTGCTGGGGAGGGTGCTGTTATTCCACCCTAGTGCCTTCGGAGAGCGCTGGTAGACACCATGCAGACACCGGCGGGCGCTTCTTCTTCGGCCGGGAGAGGTCGGGGGAAGACGAAGAGTGGTGCAGCTAGAGGTGGACGTGGTGGCGGAAGAGATAGGAAGGCCGCTGTGCCTGCCTCGCCGCCACCCCCAGCTGATTCTCCGGACCACCGGAGTGCTCCTTGTCAGGTGGACCCATCAGACTTGGAGCCGTCTCGGACTCCGGTCCACGAGCCTCGGGTCGCCGAGCCTTCGTCCCACGAGACTCGGGCCCCAGAGTCTTCGTCCCACTTGACTCCGGAGACTAGTGGCAATGCTGATGGCGAGGAGACCTAGTCTCACGGTAGTTTTAGAGAGGGCGAGTTGGCTGAGCAGGGCAAGAAGGTCTACCAGCGTGGTGGTACGAAGCTCCCGGCCGTGCCGGCGACCCGCGATCAGAGGTGGTTGATTCAGCCTAACGAGGAGAAGTAAGTGATGAAGCTATGTACCTAGGGTAGGGTCATAGGCCTGACCTAGATACCCTCCCCAAGGACATCACCCTAAAACCAGAAGCATTCGGAGAGGAGTCACCATCCACTCGACCATGAAGCATTCCACTCGGAAGATTCGAAGTCACTCGACCATGGGACTGACACTCGACCGCCAGAAGATCTAAAGCCACTCTGCACTGCAACGGTCGGACATTACATCATAGCTTTAATGGTCATTATGTCTCTTTATTACTAGTGTTACCAGTAACGCCCCCCTCTTGATGTACCTTAAATCCCTTGTAACGTGGGTTGGCTGGGGTCCTGGCGCACTCTATATAAGCCACCCCCCTCCACATGCACAAGGGTTCGCACCCCTGTAAACACACACATACATAATCCAGTCGACCGCCTCCGGGCTCCGAGACGTAGGGCTGTTACTTCTTCCGAGAAGGGCCTGAACTCGTAAAACTCGTGTGTACAACTTCGCCATAGCTAGGATCTTGCCTCTCCATACTTACCCCCTATTCTACTGTCAGTCTTAGTACCACGGCAGTTGGCGCCCACCGTGGGGCAGGTGTCTTAGCGACTTGTTGGAGAAGTTGCGATTTTTCCGATTCCCATCATCATGGTTTCCGGTGGAGGATTGGCTGAGGGCCGCGAGATCCGTCTCGGCGCGCTCGTGTTCATCGCCGACGACTCCGCTTGGCTCCAAGAGGCTCCACTCGACGACGAGGCGCTCCCCGTCCGCGGGGCCACGCACTTTCGCGCGTGCATCCGCGGCGTCCTTCTTCGGCAGTCGTCGACCCAGTATTGGTCGGCTCCTATAGCGTCTTCACTCCCCGCTGTTCGCCGGCACAAGTGTTCCGGTCGGTCGCGGCTCCAGCGGTGGGTGAGCCATGCGATGGCTCGCCAGTCGGCCACCCCACAAGTTGCGGCAATCAAGCCCGACGAAACTCTCTACGGCCTATTCGACCTGTCGACTGGCTCCGTCGAGACGGCATCCGAGTGCCACAGCAGTGACCCCGCGGCGGAAGTCCTGGTGGTCAATGGACCGTGCAGTCCTCCTGGCTTCCCCGCGACGACGGTGGCGATGGCGGAGGCGATCCGTCGCGCGTCCACGAGGAGTACCGCCCCGAGCCCCACTCTTCGTAGCAGAGGGAAGAGCTTCGCCGCCGTAACATGGATGCACTTCACACTCCTATCGTTGGAGAAACCCCCGAGGCCCAGGCCTTGGAGGAGGCGCGCCTGGCCAACTTGGCTGAGCGCACTCGACTGGAGAACCTCCAGCACGCACTCGACGAGCGTGCTCGGCAGCGGATTCCTGAGTCCACTCGACGACAGCTTTTTCCGCCTCCAACTAAGGTATATCGAACTCCGATTCAGAATTTCATAGCTGCAGCCCGAATAGCAGAGTCAATTCAGCCTTCCCAGTCAGAAGCTGGCAGAGGTTTGATGCAGATCCGGGCTTTACTCCGGGTAGCGGGAGAGCAGAACACAGCAGTGTCTCAGTCGTGGAATAGAATTCATAGCAGATCCGTGGTGGCAGACACAGTTCAGTCAGCTCACAGCCCAAGATCGCCTCCGAGGCGTGAGGGACATGGAGATCAGCGAGAACAGTACAGAAACCATGAGCAGTATGATCACCAACTCGACCACGATGATCGTCGTCGAGTGCCCACGCCTCCCCCAAGGAGTGGGTCATACATGCCTCGGCAACACGATGACAGACGCCCTCACAGTGGTGGGCGAAGGATTCCAGTCGACCCCCGGGAGCCGGGCTTTGATGCGAGATCTATTCTCGTTCAAGGTTTGGTTGACAGGAACAGGGCACACAGAGAAGGCCATGACAGAGATTACCCGACTGGCAGCAGAGTGCATGTTTCAGGCCCCGAGTGTTTCAGCAGAGCCATCAGGGCTGCAGTGATTCCTCCCAACTTCAGGTTGGCGACTGGAGTCAGCAAGTTCACTGGTGACTCCAAGCCTGACACTTGGCTTGAGGACTACCGAGTGGCTATTCAGATTGGTGGCGGCAATGATGAAGTGGCCATGAAGCACCTTCCTCTGATGTTGGAGGGCTCGGCCAGAGCGTGGTTGAATCAGTTAGCACCTGACAGCATATATAGTTGGGAGGAACTCGCCCGAGTGTTTGTTAGGACCTTTGAAGGTACATGCAAACGACCAGCAGGGTTAACAGAGTTGCAGTCCTGTGTGTAGAAACCGAATGAAACCTTGAGAGATTATATCCAGAGATGGATCACGTTGCACCACACAGTGGAGAATGTGTCAGATCACCAAGCAGTTTGTGCCTTCAAGGAAGGCGTCAAGTATCGAGAATTGAACCTGAAGTTCGGTCGGACTGGAGATATGTCTCTAAGTCGGATGATGGAGATTGCCACCAAGTATGCTAATGGTGAAGAGGAGGATCGACTCAAGAGTGGCAAGCACAAAACAGTTGCCCAAGAAACCGGAGGAGGGAATTTCAGTCGGAAGCAAAAGCGCAAAGCCGAGCCAGCTGCTCCTGGCGAAGCCTTGGCCGTGACTCGAAGAAAGTTCAAGGGGAAGCCCAAAGGGCCATGGAACCCTAAGAAAGTGAAAGATCAAGATGGAAATGATGTGTTGGATTTACCCTGTCACATTCATATCAAGAAAGATGAGGAGGGTAATCTGATTACCCTAAACACACCACTCGACAGTGCCGGCTCCTGATTCAACAGTTCTAAGAGAAACAGCCCAAGGAGAAGGAAAAGGAGTCGGACAAGGGTGAGGATAAAGAGGAAGATGATGATGGTTTTCCCAACGTCAATTCCACTCTGATGATTTTTGCTGATGTAGAAAGCAAAAGTCGATTGAAAGTTATAAACAGAGAGGTGAACATGGTTGCTCCGGCAACACCAAGTTACTTGAAGTGGTCCCAGACTGCCATCACATTCGACCAGTCTGACCATCCAGCTCGTATAGCCACCCCTGGGAGGCAAGCGCTGGTGGTCGACCCAGTTGTTGAAGGCACTCGACTGACTAAAGTGCTGATGGATGGTGGGAGTGGCCTGAATATCTTGTATGTTGAAACCCTGAAGCGGATGGGCATTCCGATGTCCAAGCTCAGTGAAAGCAACATGAGTTTTCATGGCGTCATACCTGGCAAGAAGGCTGAATCACTCGGCCAGATCGCCCTCGATGTGGTTTTCGGTGATTCCAAGAATTACCGCAAGGAAAAGTTGACGTTTGAAGTCGTGGATTTCCAAAGTGCTTATCATGCTATTCTGGGTAGGCCTGCTTATGCACGTTTTATGGCTCGACCATGTTACGTGTACCTCAAATTAAAGATGCCTGGTCCCAGAGGAGTGATCACTATCACTGGAAATCGGCAAAAGGAAGAAGAGTGCTTCCAGAAGGGCTCAAAGATCGCTGATGCAAAAATGGCAGTAGTAGAATTGCAAGAGTATCAGAAAAATGCAGATCCGAGTGATTTGCTATGAGCCAAGAAGCCTGCCACAGACTCTGCATTTCAGTCGTCCCGTGAAACGAAGCCGATTCACATTCACCCGACCGATCCGAATGCTGCTCCGACTCACACCTCAACAACGCTCAACGGCAAATAGGAAGAAGCGCTCATCCAGTTCCTCCGTGAGAACTGGGACATCTTTGCATGGAAACCTTCTGACATGCCGGGTGTACCCAGGGGACTGGCTGAGCATCGTTTGCGAGTCGACCCGAAGGTAAAACCAGTCAAGGAACATCTTCGACGGTCCGCCGTACAGAAGAGGAAAGCAATTGGTGAGGAGGTAGCTCGGCTCCTGGCAGCTGAGTTCATCCGAGAAATTTACCACTCCGAGTGGCTCGCCAATGTTGTCATGGTCCCCAAGAAGGACGATTCACTTCGCATGTGCATTGACTTCAAGCATATCAATCGGGCCTACCCGAAAGATCATTTTCCTCTCCCCCGCATTGACCAAATCATCGACTCAACTGTGGGGTGTGAGCGATTGTCTTTTCTAGACGCCTATTCCGGGTATCATCAGATCCGACTGTATGGACCCGATGAGATAAAAATAGCTTTCATCACCCCATTCGGGTGCTTCTGTTATGTCACCATGCCATTCGGCCTGAAGAATGCCGGAGCCACATTCATGAGGATGATTCAAAAGTGTTTGCTCACTCAAATCAGTCGGAATGTGGAAGCATACATGGATGACATTGTGGTCAAGTCGCGTAAGGGTTCCGACCTGCTGGCTGACCTTGCTGAAACTTTTGCCAACCTCAGAAGGTATGATATCAAGCTTAATCCATCAAAGTGCACATTCGGAGTTCCTGGCGGAAAATTACTTAGTTTCCTCGTTTCCGAACGAGGGATCGACGCTAACCCAGAGAAAGTTGGTGCCATACTCCGGATAAAACGCCCTGTGCGTGTGCACGATGTCCAGAAGCTTACTGGTTGTTTGGCTGCCTTAAGTCGATTCATTTCTTGCCTCGGCGAAAAGGCATTGCCTATTTACCGACTAATGAAGAAGTCTGATAAGTTCGAGTGGACTCCTGAAGCTGATGCAGCGTTTGTAGAGCTCAAAGCCTTGCTTTCCACCCAGCTGGTGCTTGCTGCCCCAATCAGCAAAGAGCCTTTACTTCTTTACATTGCAGCCACTGGAAAAGTTGTCAGTACAGTACTTACGGTCGAGCGGGAAGAAGAAGGAAAAGCTTATAAAGTTCAGCGCCCAGTATATTATGTTTCTGAAGTTCTGACTCCATCCAAGCAAAGATATCCACATTATCAGAAGCTTGTTTATGGGATTTATATGACCACGAAGAAGGTTGCACACTATTTCTCTGGCCACTCCATTACAGTTGTCAGCGACGCTCCATTATCAGAGATTCTGAACAACAGAGATGCAACTGGTCGAGAGGCAAAGTGGGCGATTGAACTCCTACCCTTGGATATCAAGTTTGAGGCAAAGAAAGCTATCAAGTCCCAAGCAATAGCAGATTTCCTCGCCGAGTGGATCGAACAGCAATTGCCGACTCAAGTCCACTCGGAGCACTGGACCATGTTCTTTGATGGCTCCAAAATGCTGAATGGTTCCGGTGCTGGGGTGGTACTGGTATCCCCCCGAGGAGACAAGCTCAGATATGTTCTCCATATTCACTTTGATTCCTCCAATAACAAAGCTGAATATGAAGCACTCTTGTATGGGTTACGTATGGCCATTTCACTCGGCATCCGTCGCCTCATGGTCTACGGCGACTCAGATTTGGTAGTCAATCAAGTGATGAAGGAGTGGGACGTCAGAAGCCTAGCTATGACTGGTTACTGTAATGCAGTGAGGAAGTTGGAAAAGAAGTTTGAGGGGTTAGAGCTCCATCATATACCCCGACTGAAAAATCAAGCAGCCGATGATTTGGCGAAGATAGGTTCCAAGAGGGAAGCCATTCCCAGCAATGTGTTTTTGGAACACATTCATACACCTTCAGTTCAAGAAGATCCTTTCACTGAAGAGCCCCCGCAGCCTAAGAGTGCCACAGATCCGACTGAAGTCGAAGTCCCAGCCGTGGTCGACTTGATCATGGAGGTTTTGGTCATAACTCCCGACTGGACGGTGCCATACATTGCGTATATCCTTAGGAAGGAACTCCCAGAGGATGAAGAGGAGGCCCGACAGATCGTCCATCGATCCAAAGCCTTTACTGTGATAAGAGGACAGCTGTTCAGAGAAAGTGTGACTGGAGTCAACCAAAAATGCATAACACCAGAAGAAGGTCGAGTGATCCTCAACGACATCCACTCGGGGACCTGTGGCCACCATGCGTCCTCTCGGACCATTGTGGCCAAAGCATACCGAGCTGGATTTTATTGGCCACGAGCAAATGAAATGGCGAAAGATATAGTCGACAAATGTGAAGGCTGCCAGTTTTACTCCAACATGTCCCACAAGCCTGCATCAGCCCTGAAGACCATTCCACTCGTCTAGCCCTTTGTTGTTTGGGGGTTAGATATGGTTGGACCCCTGAGGACTGGTAGGAGCGGCTTCACTCATGTGCTTGTAGTAGTCGACAAGTTTACCAAATGGATTGAAGCCAAGCCTATCAAGAATCTTGAAGCCAGTATTGCCGTCAGCTTCATCAGAGAGTTGACATTCAGATATGGGGTTCCGCACAGCATCATCACTGACAACGGGTCGAACTTCGATTCTGATGAGTTCAGAGCCTTCTGTGCTTCCCAAGGCACTCGAGTCGACTATGCTTCAGTCGCCCACCCCCAATCGAATGGACAAGCGGAAAGAGCAAATGGCTTGATTCTCAAAGGACTGAAACCCCGATTGATGCGTGATCTCAAGCACGCAGCAGGCGCCCGGGTCGATGAACTTCCATCAGTTCTTTGGGGATTGAGGACAACTCCCAATCGGTCGACTGGCCAAACTCCATTCTTCTTGGTCTATGGAGCTGAAGCTGTTCTACCGAGTGACTTGCTTCACAATGCACCCCGAGTCGAGCTTTTCTCTGAAGATGAAGCAGAACAGGCCCGGCAAGACGCAGTTGATCTCCTAGAAGAGGAAAGAGAGATGGCCTTAATCCGGTCGACCATTTATCAGCAAGACTTGCGTTGATTCCACGCCAGAAACGTGAGAGGTCGAGCGTTTCAAGAGGGAGACTTGGTTGTTCGAGTGGATCAGCAGAAACCACACAAGCTCGCCCCTGCTTGGCAAGGTCCCTTCATCGTCACCAGAGTGCTCCACAATGGGGCGTATCATCTTTACAATGTCGAACATCAGAAAGACGAGCCACGGGCTTGGAATGCGGAGCTGCTCCGCCCCTTTTATACTTAAGCGCTCATTCTATTGAGTTGTAATAAGAAACACCTTTGTAGTTTGTTTATTAGAGACAAGAGTTTTACAGTCTTCTAAAAATGATTGTCGCTGCTTATACTTGTGTCTGAAATCCCCCAGCGGGTGACTTAGCCACGAATCTGTTTCGCCTAAGTTTATAAAATCCTACCGAGTGGTGAGCAAGCCTCTCACTCAGGGGCTTAGCTGCGAATCCGTTTCGCCTAAGTTTGAAAAATCCTACCGAGTGGTGAGCAAGCCTCTCACTCGGGGGCTTAGATGAGAATCCGTTTTGCCTAAGTTTGAAAAATCCTACCGAGTGGTGAGCAAGCCTCTCACTCAGGGGCTTAGCTGCGAATCCGTTTCGACTAAGTTCGAAAAATCCTACCGAGTGGTGAGCAAGCCTCTCACTCGGGGGCTTAGCTGCGAATCCGTTTCGCCTAAGTTTGAAAAATCCTACCGAGTGGTGAGCAACCCTCCCACTCGGGGGCTTAGCTGCAGTCCAGTACTCGCCTAAGTTTGAAGAATCCTACCGAGTGGTGAGCAAGCCTCTCACTCGGGGGCTTAGCTGCGAATCCGTTTCACCTAAGTTCGAAAAATCCTACCGAGTGGTGAGCAAGCCTCTCACTCGGGGGCTTAGCTGCGAATCCGTTTCGCCTAAGTTTGAAAAATCCTACCGAGTGGTGAGCAAGCCTCTCACTCGGGGGCTTAGCTGCGAATCCGTTTCTCCCTAAGTTTGAAAAATCCTACCGAGTGGTGAGCAAGCCTCTCACTCGGGGGCTTAGCTGCAGTCCAGTACTCGCCTAAGTTTGAAAAATCCTACCGAGTGGTGAGCAACCCTCCCACTTGGGGGCTTAGCTGCAGTCCAGTACTCGCCTAAGTTTGAAAAATCCTACCGAGTGGTGAGAAAGCCTCTCACTCGGGGGCTTAGCTGCAGTCCAGTACTCGCCTAAGTTTGAAAAATCCTACCGAGTGGTGAGCAACCCTCCCACTCGGGGGCTTAGCTGCAGTCCAGTACTCGCCTAAGTTTGAAAAATCCTACCGAGTGGTGAGCAACCCTCCCACTCGGGGGCTTAGCTGCAGTCCAGTACTCGCCTAAGTTTGAAAATCCTACCGAGTGGTGAGCAAGCCTCTCACTCAGGGGCTTAGCAGCAGTCCAGTACTTGCCTAAGCTCGAAACACATCCCTATCCGCAAGGACGACGAGGTGCAGGTCGACTGCAACCTTCTCCTTCGGAGCTACGCTACAAGTACAACGTGCGCTTCATCCCTATCCGCAAGGACGACGAGGTGCAGGTCGACTGCAACCTTCTCCTTCGGAGCTGCGCCACAAGTATAACGTGCGCTCCATCCTCATCCGCAAGGACGACGAGGTGCAGGTCGACTGCAACCTTCTCCTTTGGAGCTGCGCCACAAGTACAATGTGTGCTTCATCCCTATCCGCAAGGACGACGAGGTGCAGGTCGACTGCGACCTTCTCCTTCAGAGCTGCGCCACAAGTACAACGTGCGCTTCATCCCTATCCGCAAGGACGACGAGGTGCAGGTCGACTGCAACCTTCTCCTTCGGGGCTGCGCCACAAGTATAACGTGCGCTCCATCCTCATCCGCAAGGACGACGAGGTGTGGGTTGACTGGAACCTCTTCCCCAGAGCTGCATCTCAAGTACAAAAAAATATTCCGAGTGAAGAACAAATTCCACTCAAAGGCAAGCACAAGCATATTTGGAGATAAACCAAATCCATATAAATCCTAAAGTTCCGACCGCGGATTAAAGTGCTCGGGCATCAAGCCCGAAGGAGTTTAACGGTTACAAAATCACTCGGCATTCCGAGGCAAATTTAAGGTGGGGCATAAAAGTTTGTTCACTCCGCAGGAGGAGGGCTGGCAGGCTCGACGAATTCGTCCAGATCAATTCCGTCGGCAATCCGAGTGGCACTGGAAATAAAGGTCTCCATGAAAGATTGGAAGTCATGCTTCTTGGTGTTGGCGACCTTGATCGCTGACAGCTTCTCTTCTCGCGCTTCCTTGCAGTGGACACGAACCAAAGACAGAGCCATATCAGCGCCACACCGAGCAGAATACTTCTTCCATTCTTGCACTCGACCGGGAATCTCATTAAGTCGAGTCATCAGAGACTCGAGGTCATTCTGGAGCGTTGCCCCTGGCCAGAGTGTTGTGTCGATTCGCGACATTGTGACCTTCAGTCGAGCAAGATAATCAACAACACCCGCGACACGAGATTCCAGTCGGAGTACATTCATGGCAGCCTCCTCTTTAACTGGAGAATGAATGGGGTCCAAGCTTGTCTCAACTCATCCAGTTTCTTCCTCGAAGTTCCGGCAAAATTCTGAGTGTACAGTTCAAAAATGAATCAATGATTGAATGTCGAGTCGACTGTAACGAGTCTGTCGGGTCGAAGAGAATACCTTCAAGCATGACGAACAGCTTCTTGGCAAGACCTCCCAGATAATTCTCCAGGTCGTCCCTCCTGCGGGCAATGCCTTCCATCTTCTCGTTCAGATTGTTCTTGTCCTTCTTCAGGCGAGTCGCTTCCTTATTGGCTTCATCAAGGGCAGTTTTCAGCCTGGTGTGTGGATGTGGGGTTCCGGCAAACCCTTAAGGTTCGAACACTGGGGTGCGCGCGAAGTCTTTCCCTCCCACCGATCTACGCCCTAGCTCGCTAAGATCTTGCGGACGAACTCGACGAACTCGCAACACAGAAAGACACGAGGTTTATACTAGTTCGGACCACCGTTGTGGTGTAATACCCTACTCCAGTGTGGTGGTGGTGGATTGCCTCTTGGGCGGATGATGAACAGTACAAGGGGAAGAACAGCCTCCTGAGGTTGAGGTGTTCTTGTGCCTGGCTAACTTGTGTGGGTGAGAGCTGGGTGAATTGCTCGATCAGTTCAATCTGCCTCTACTGTGGTGGCTAGCTCTACTTATATAGGCCTTGGTCCTCTTCCCAAATATCGAGCGGGAAGGGAGCCAACAACGGCGGGCAAATTTGAAGGGGGACAGCTAGTACAAGCTATCCTGACAAAAGCGGTATTCGCCTGCGAAAAGCTCTGGTGGTGACGCCGTCTTGGGCTCCACGATGACCTCCATCTCGCCGTCCTCCTGGTCTTGGTCTCGTTGCACCAATATAGCAACCTTTGCCTGATGCCTCGGTACTCTTCGCCAGCGCTGGCCTCCTTAGCACCAAAGAGGAAATAAGGACGCTGTGCGCGCTAGCACCCGCCTGGCGCCCGCCTGGTGCCGTTCGTCATGGCTCACGTCATGAGAGCCTCATGAGGTTTGCCCCGCCTTGATATCTCCGCTCCTCGTGAGCCTGCCTGGCTCGGCCACTCCAGAGGAGGTCTTGCGTCGTCCGCCTCGTGAGGCTTGGACCCTCGCGAGGGTCTTGGATGCCTTGTTGATGAAGATGGGTCGTACAGCCTGCTGGCTTAGCCACGCTGTGGGCCGCAGGCAGGCAAGTCTGGGGACCCCCATTCCCAGAACGCCAACAGTAGCCCCCGGGCCTAAGGTGCGCTCGGGCTTGGCTTCGCGGCGAAGCCAAGGGTCAAGTTCGGAGCACCGCGGGCCCCAAAAGCCTGCGGCCTTGGTTGACGTGTGGCGGTTGATTGGACGTGGGCGTCTTCGCTTCCCCACGCTGCCTCGGCAACTACACGACTTGACAAGTCCCTGCGACATGCAAGGAAAACCATCATTACCTGCGATCGTGGAAGGCGCCAGTTGGCCTTCTCTTGCTATAAATGCGGAGGGGGCGGAGCCCCCGTTGCCCATCTCTTCCTTGCTTGCTTGCTTCTTCCTCCTTGCTCCACTGCTTGCAGCGCCACCGATGGCGCCACGAAGGAAGTTCTCTGCGGCCGAGAAGGGAAAGGCTCCTCGCGAGGGACCCGGCTCCCCGGCGCCCAAGCGCGGACGCGGCCGCCCGCGCAAGCATGCCGCGACCCCCGCCGTGGCCCATTATCGAGGTGGCGCCACGGCACGCGGAGTGGGTCATCCCAGCCATGGCGGTCCAGTTGATGAGGGGAGGCGTGCTATGGTGGCGCGGCCTCCTCGTCCGCGCTTCCACACGGCGGAGGTGTCGCCGGAGTTTGTCGTCTGGTCGGAGAACCCGGCCGGCAACTGGCTCCAACTTCCGCGCTTCTTCGCCGGTGAACTGTCGACCTCTGGTCCAGGCGGACTCTAGCTGCAGGCGGATGGCTGCTGCAGCAAGGCCTCTTGGGTTGCGGTTGAGACTTCCGCCGCGGGCAACATAGCCCTGGCCCGCGGCTGGCAGACATTCGCTCGCGCGCGCGACCTGGGCGGGCGCTGCACCCTCCACTTCAGGTACGACTGTGGATCGACCCTCTATGTGAGGGTGTTTGGGGAAGATGGTCGCCGCGCCGGGTGCTGCCCCGAGGCGAACGACGGTGAGGAGGTACTCGGCCTTGGGGACGGTCGCGACGAGGATGAGGGCGAGCCCGCCCTCGGCGGCGACCATGTCTCGTCCAGCTACGGCGGCTCTTCCTCCGGCGACAGCTCCAACAGTGGCGGCTATGATCAACCGCCGCACCGCCGCACACGTTTTGAAGGCGGCAATGGGTCGTCTCGTCGCCGCACCTCCGTGAAGCGTGAGGAAGGATCCGGCTAGGCTCGGGGTAGCGCTAGGGGACTGTCTTCGCGGATCGCTGCAACGCTACTTTTGTTTTACTCTTTTCTTGCATCAAGAATGAAACCAGTATGGGCCCAGGGGGGCGTGTATCGAACTATGGTTCCTCGGTTATAACAGTATGCGTGTTGTTCTCGTGCTGTGTCATTATTTTGCGCAAAGATAACTTAACCTGGTATACTCAGGACGCCCTCTTCCTCGCGAGGCGTTTATTTCCTCGCATCCATCTTGCCTCGGTGGCCTGCACTCGCTCAGGAACTGCGAAAAACTTGTTAGGAAGTGCGTTAAAAAATTTGCCGTTCATCCTGGCCCTGACCTGGCGCTTTGTATCGCGGTACCCGAGGGGCACGGACTAGGAGAGGTGCGCCAGCTTTTGGGCTCGAACGAGGGTGGCTCGCGAGAAGGCAGAAAGGAGAAAAAATGCTCGCGAGGGCACCTGCCTAGCCCCCTCGTGAGGCATGCGAGAGAGAGAACACGAGCAAATTCAAGCCGGAAAAAATGCAGTGAGAGGCGAGGGAACCAAATCAGCAAGGAACGCCAAAGGCAAACTTTGATTAAGGAAAAGCGAGCCAACTACGGAAAGCAAATGAAAAGCCGCGTCTGGCACCTAATCTAGTCTTCAAGTCTTCTCACCATCGCGGAGCTAAGTGCTGTCCACTAGGCGTGGGAGGGAGCCCCAGGGCCTGAGGCCGGCGCTCCTGAGACTCCGGGGCGTGTACAGCCCCACTCATTATTACATGAGAGTGTCACGGGCAGCGATTCTTCACAGGCACCGGGCCTTCTTCACAGGCTCTGGGCCTTTCTTCTCAGGCTCTGGGCCTTTCTTCTCAGGCTCTGGGCCTTGCTTCTCAGGCTCTGGGCCTTGCTTCATGGATAGAACTTCCGAAGGTGCTGGATGTTCCAGGCGTTCTGGATGGGTAACTCGTCATGCGTTTCCAGGCGCGCTGCACCCGGCCTGGAGACATGGACGACCCTGAACGGGCCCTCCCACATGGGCGAAAGCTTGTGCAGCCCTTCTCTGGAGAGGACCCGCCTCAGGACGAGGTCACCCATCTCGAGCGTCCTGTAGCGGATGTTGCGGCAGTGGTAACGCCGCAGCGCTTGCTGGTACCTTGCCGCTCTTAATGCAGCTTCGCGACGACGTTCCTCCCCAGCACGAGATCCATCCCCTGCATGGCGTCCTGCTGCGTTTCGTCGAACGCCAGGACCCGCGCAGAGCGATGCTTGACCTCGTGAGGGAGGACTGCTTCGGCTCTGTAGACGAGGAAGAACGGAGTCTCGCCCGTTGGCTTGGTAGCGGTGGTACGGATGGACCACAGCACGGACTAGAGCTCGTCGTGCCAGCCCCTGCCGCAGGCCTCCAGCTTCTTCTTGAAGGTCCTGGTCTTGAGGCCCCTCAGGACCTCTGCGTTGGCGCGCTCAGCCTAACCATTACTCCTGGGGTGGGCCACCGAAGCGTAGCAGATCTGCGTTCCAAGGTTAGCACAGTAAGTTTTGAAGAGGTTACTAGTAAACTGCGAGCCGTTATCTGTGATGATGCGGTTGGGGACCCCGAAGCAGCTCACGAGGCCCTTGATGAATTTGACGGCAGAGCCGGCCGGGATGGTATGGACGGCTTCCACTTCCGCCCACTTGGTGAACTTGTCGATGGCGACGTAGAGATAGCGATAGCCCCCTGGCGCCCGTGGAAACGGGCCTAAGATGTCCAGCCCCCAGACTGTGAACGGCCATGTGAGAGGGATGGTTTGGAGGCCCTGGGCAGGCTGATGGATTTGCTTGGCATGGAATTGGCAAGCTTCGCAGGACTTCACCAGCTCGGCTGCGTCGTTGAGCACTGTAGGCCAGTAGAATCCACTGCGGAACACCTTGCCGACGAGGGTCCGTGACGACGAGTGATGCCCGTAGTCCCCACCGTGTATGTCAGTCAGCAGCTCCCTTCCTTGATCGCTGGAGATGCAGCGCAGCGTGACATCGTTCGGCCGTTTCCTGTATAACTCGCCGTCTTGAATGCAGTATGTCGTGGCTTGCCGGGCCACCCGCTCCGCGTCCTCTTCCTTCTCCGGTAGCGTCCCGTGCATCAGGTACTCTTTGAATTCCTTGGTCCAACACTCCTCCTGGGGCTCGAGCGGCAAGAGCAGCCGAGCTCCTGAGGTCGGGCCACAGGCTGGGCTTCCGTGGCCAGGGGCTGTGGGAGCTCCTCCCGAGGCTGAGTCGTGCTTGAAAGAGGTAGCGTAGCTGATGGCTTGAAGAGCCGCTCTTCGAAGACGCCGGGCCCTTGCGGTTGCCGCTTGGATGCTCTCCTGGCGATGTCGTCGGCTTCCTTGTTAGTGCCCCGGGGCACATGCTGCAGCTCCAGGCCCGAGAACTGCTTTTCCATCTTGCGCACCTCCGCAAGGTAGGCCTCATGTGCTCGTCCTTCGGCTCGTACACCTTGTTGGAGAAGTTGACGAGGAGTTGCGAGTCGCCTTTGACGGTGAGGCGCTCCACCCCTAGAGCCGCCGCAGCCTTCAGGCCACCTATGAGGCCTTCGTATTCTGCGATATTGTTGGAGACCTTCTCGCCGTGCTGGAAGCAGAGTTGCACGGCATAGTAGAGCTTGTCCTGAGTGGGCGAGATGAGCACTGCTCCAGCCCCCGCGCCCTGGTGCGCGAAGGCGCCATCGAAATACATGACCCAGTCGTCTGGTGCCTCGCTTCCTGGGAGGTGGACCGGTCTTCTCCTTCCTCAAGAGTCGGGGCATCTGCCCATTCTGCCACAAAATCGGCGAGCGCGGCTCCCTTGATGACCCTGGTAGTGCTAAACTCCAACTGGAATGCTTGCAACTCGATGTTCCATTCAGCGACCCTTCCGGCTGAGTTAGGGCTCCTGAGTACCCTCTCCAATGGGTAGGCTGAGACGACCTTGATGGGGTGGCCCTGGAAGTAGTGCCGCAGCTTGCGCGAGGCCACCAAGAGTGCGAGCAGGAGCTTTTGCGGCATGGGGTAGCGCGCCCTCGCGTCCCGCAGTACGGTGCTGACGAAGTACACCGGGTGCTCGACGAGGGCTGGCACACTGTCGAGGCTCGGGTCCTGCGGAGATTGCGGCATATCCTGAGGTGGTGGGTTTCCTGGACCTGACCATCCTCAGGAGCTTCTGCGATGTTGCCCTGCTGAGCTTGGTCTTCTGCCGCTGATGGCTTTGATGCGCCTTCCTGACCCTACGCTGCATCAGCTTTGGCTTGGCGCGGCACACCCTTGTCTTGGCGCTCCTCCCGAACCACCACCAGCGCCGCGCTGGCGGAGTACCGGGTGGCGGCAAGGTAGAGTACCAGAGGCTCGAGAGGCCGCGGTGCCACCATCACTGGGGGCTGGTGAGGTATTTCTTGAGGTCTTGGAAGGCCCGGTCGGCCTCCGGGATCCACTCGAACGGGCCCTTCTTCTTCATGAGCTTAAAGAAGGGTAAGGCGCGCTCGCCTAGCTTGGAGATGAAATGCCCTAACGCGGTCACCCGCCCTGCTAGCTTCTGCATCTCCTTGAGGGTCTGTGGCGGGCTCATGTCTTCGATGGCCTTGATCTTCTCCGGGTTCGCCTCGATCCCTCTGTGGGATACAAGGAACCCTAGTAGCTTGCCGGGGGGACGCCAAACACGCACTTCTCCGGGTTAAGCCTCAAGTTCACTTGGCGCAAGCTCTCGAAGGTCTCCTCCAAGTCTTGAATCAATGTCCTCGCCTCGCGAGATTTGACCACTATGTCGTCAACGTAGGCCTCTGTGTTCCTGCCAAGCTGCCGCCCCAAGGCGATGTGCATCAGCCGCTGAAAGGTTGCGCCCGCGTTGCGCAGCCCGAAGGGCATGCAGGTGTAGCAGTACACCCCGCATGGTGTCAGGAAGGCTGTCTTCTCCACATCCTCCACCGCCATCTTGATTTGGTGGTATCCAGAGAACGCATCCAGGAAACATAGCAAGTCACACTCGGCGGTGGAGTCGACGATTTGATCGATGCGTGGAAGGGGGAACGGATCTTGGGGGCAAGCTTTGTTAAGGTTGGTGAAGTCGACGCACATCCGTTCCTTCCCGCCTTTCTTCGGTACTACGACGGGGTTCGCCAGCCATTCAGGGTATTGAACTTCTCGGATGGTACTTGCCGCCTCCAGCTTGCGTGTCTCTTGGACGATGAAGGCCTGCTTCTAAGTGGACTGTCGTCTCGCTCGCTGCTTCACGGGGCGTACGTTGGGGCACACCCTTAGATGATGCTGGATCACCTCTCTCGGGACCCCTACCAGCTGATTGGGCTCCCACGCGAATATCTCCTTGTTCGCGCGCAAAAACCTCACCAAAGCTTCTTCTTGTCCCGGGTCAAGGCCGGTTCCTATGGTAAAGGTGGCTCCTGAAGACCCGTCCTCGTTGACCGGCACCTGCTTGGTCTCCGC
Source organism: Triticum aestivum (assembly GCF_018294505.1). Taxonomy (NCBI): domain Eukaryota; kingdom Viridiplantae; phylum Streptophyta; class Magnoliopsida; order Poales; family Poaceae; genus Triticum; species Triticum aestivum. The sequence goes on from NC_057802.1 coordinate 262,396,707, forward strand.
CTTGTCTTGGGTGAACAACTGCTTCTTCTTGGTGGGCGCGGTCTCCTTGGCCTCGGGCGTACCGGCGCCAGCTGGCTGTGTTGCTGCCGCGGTCTTGAAGGCGAGCCTGAGTGCCGTCACGGCCTCCTTAGTGTCCCCCTTGATGGTGAGGACGCCCTTGCTCCCTGGCATCTTCATGAGGTTGTAGGCCGGGTGAGTCGCCGCCATGAACTGAGCGAGAGCCGGGTACCCAAGGATGTCATTGTATGGGAGACCGATGCGGGCGATGTCGAAGTCCACCAGCTCAGTGCAGTAGTTGTCACGTGTGCCGAAGGTGACAGGGAGGCGGATCTGCCCCAGAGAGTGGGCAGCTCCACCACCCACTCCCCAAAAAGGCTTGCTGAGGTTGAGCCGCTCGAGTGGCACGTGGAGAAGACTGAAGGCTTCTACGGAGAGCAAGTTGAGGCCGGCACCGCCGTCGATGAGGGTCTTGGTGACGGCCACGTTGCAGATGGTAGGCGTGCAGAGCATTGGGAGCATGCCGGAGCCAGCGGTGGAGCCGGGGTGGTCTTTCGAGCCGAAGGTGAGGTCGGCCCCAATCTGACGGAAGAAAGGTTTGACGTGGCGATCTGAAGGCGGTGCTTGAGAGCCACCCAGCAGTGCCGCGACTGCGTGGTGCGCCGGCACCGCATAGCGCACGGTGAAGAGGTTGCGGAGTTCCCCCCAGGATGCCACCATGGATCCCGGGAGGTTGAGCAGCCAGGCGCACGGCTCGCCGGCGAGGGCCATGGGGAACCAGTTGGCCATGATCTTGTCGTCACCTCCGGCCTCGAGGACGGCCTCCTTGTACGCCTGCAGGAACGGCGCTGGGTCTGCCGCGCCGTCGTAACGCGGCGGCATCTCCGGCTTGAACTTGGTTGGCCACTGCACTCGCCGCAGGGCGGGGGCCAGGGCTCGGTACCCAGACTCCCTGCTGCTGGTGTCGGCCGCAGAGGTGGGTGGCGAGGCACCTGCCATGGGAGCGAAGCGCGGCGGCACGGGGCGCAGGTTGGTGGAGAGGAGCTCCGGAGCACCCCTACCTGGCGCGCCAAATGTCGGATGTGGGGTTCCGGCAAACCCTTAAGGTTCGAACACTGGGGTGCGCGCGAAGTCTTTCCCTCCGACCGATCTACGCCCTAGCTCGCTAAGATCTCGCGGACGAACTCGACGAACTCGCAACACAGAAAGACACGAGGTTTATACTGGTTCGGGCCACCGTTGTGGTGTAATACCCTACTCCAATGTGGTGGTGGTGGATTGCCTCTTGGGCGGATGATGAACAATACAAGGGGAAGAACAGCCTCCTGAGGTTGAGGTGTTCTTGTGCCTGGCTAACTTGTGTGGGTGAGAGCTAGGTGAATTGCTCGATCAGTTCAACCTGCCTCTACTGTGGTGGCTAGCTCTACTTATATAGGCCCTGGTCCTCTTTCCAAATATCGAGCGGGAAGGGAGCCAACAACAGCGGGCAAATTTGAAGGGGGACAGCTAGTACAAGCTATCCTGACAAAAGCGGTCTTCGCCTGCGAAAAGCTCTGGTGGTGAGGCCGTCTTGGGCTCCACGATGACCTCCGTCTCGCCGTCCTCCTGGTCTTGGTCTTGTTGCACCAATATAGCAACCTTTGCCTGATGCCTCGGTACTCTTCGCCTGCGCTGGCCTCCTTAGCACCAAAGAGGAAATAAGGACGCTGCGCGCGCTGGCGCCCGCCTGGTGCCGTTCGTCATGGCTCACGTCACGAGAGCCTCGTGAGGTTTGCCCCGCCTTGATATCTCCGCTCCTCGTGAGCCTGCCTAGCTCGGCCACTCCAGAGGAGGTCTTGCGTCTTCCGCCTTGCGAGGCTTGGACCCTCGCGAGGGTCTTGGATGCCTTGTTGATGAAGATGGGCCGTACGGCCTACTGGCTTAGCCACGCTGTGGGCCGCACGCAGGCAAGTCTGGGGACCCCCGTTCCCAGAACGCCGACATGGTGTTTTCTTCCTCTAGTTTGCCGACTGAAGCTAGTTTCTGTTCAGCGAGTGCCGTTTTCTCATCAGCTGCTTTCTGTGCGGCTGCAAGATCTTGGTCCTTCTTCGCCAGAGCTTGATTCATTTTCTCTGAAAAGAAACAACGCCCGGTTCAGAAAAAGTAAAATGAGATCTGGTACAGAGACAAGTCAGTCGGCAAGCTTTCTCTTACCAGCAGCTTCATCCTTGGCCTTCTGCGGATTTGTCTTGGCCAATTCTAGATCGAGGTTGAGCTGAATCTGTTTTTTCTCCAATTCAGCAAAACGAACTCTGAGTTCACAAGATTTCTGTAATCAAGGGACAGTCAATCGACAGATGAAAAGATTAGTTGCTTCAGAACAATACTTCAATAAATTCAAGTTGTTTTCAGACCGTAGTCGACTGCCCGCAGTCAACCACGGTCTCGGGGACTACACCCAGTGGGTGCACTTAGCGTGCCCCCACTGGTCCAGATTCCACTCGACGTGGTCTGTCCAGGTTGAGTGTAAAAAAAAGTTGCTCTCAGACCATAGTCGACTGCCTGCAGTCGACCACGGTCTCGGGGACTACACCCAGTGGGTGCACTTAGCGTGCTCCCACTGGTTCAGGTTCCTTGTCACGGTCCGTCCCGGTCGAGTGAGGAAATTCCGATTCTCAGACCACAGTCGACTGCCCGCAGTCAACTATGGTCTCGGGGACTACACCCAGTGGGTGCACTCAGCATGCCCCCACTGGTTCAAAGATTCAATCGACAACAACATAGTCAGCTCAAAGTACGAATTTGCTCAGTGGCAAATCAAAACACCCAGTGGGTGTACAGATGCGAAGCGCAGACAGATTAAAAGATTCTTTGAAAGAAAGTTTTCAGGTACCATATCCTAACAGAACAAGCCAAAAGAGTCAGTCGGCAATCTGCTAACCTGGACGTTGCTCTGGAAAGCGGAGCTGGCATCATAAGCAGCTTGGCTGGCTTCCCGCACCATCTTCATCTTCTCCATCATAATGCCCGCTTGGCGTATAGCCTCTTTGGCAGCACCCACTTGGTCCTTTGGGACGTGATGTGCAGCAAAAAGTGAAGGTGGATCGGCGGGAGTCTGTGCAGCTGACGCGGAAGGCCGAGCACTCGACAGCGATATGGCGAAGGAGACGGAAGTCCGATTGGCATCGCCGGCGGCCTGAATTACCGGTTCCGCCACCGGCGTCGACTGAGGCGTCTTGCCAGCGGACGTTTTCCTGTTTCTTCTCCCCAAGGGCCTCTGTGGCTCGTCCTCGTCGTTGTCGGGGAGGTTAATGACGTTGAGAGGAGCTGTAAAAGATCAGTCGCCAAAAGTTCATCCTCGATCGGTTATATCGCAGTTCAATCGACTAAGCGAAGACAAGATCACAAAGATTATACCTGGGTTGGAGGTGACCGCATCTTCCATGTCCTCATCCTCGTTTTTGTAAGCAGCGGTCCAAGAGGTAGCGGCACTGCTAGTTTCAAGATTCATTCGGTCAAACCAAGGAAACATGGACAGCACAAAACTTCGGATAAAATGAAGACAGGACACTCACGCAGAGGCAACAGGGATGTCAATTTTGATTCTGGGCAGCGCTTTCCGGGTCTTCTGCACTACAACCTTGGACTGCTTTGGGGCCTTTTCAGTCGGCGCCGGAGACGACGTCCAAGGACGCTTTGACGACTGCCCGGTCTGAACGGTCGCCTTGTCGCGGGCGCTTGCTGGATCGTGGGTGAGCTTGGACCGCCTTTCCCTGCGGGGAGGTGAGTCGACCTCTTCTTCATCACTCGGGTCGTCGCTCTCCTCGTCCCCTTCACCATCAGAATGCCACTCGCCGCTTTCGCCTCCGCTTGCCTCCCCTTCCGGGTCCTGCTCCTGCTCTCCGTTGGGCATCGAATACATCTCAGTAAGGGCCTAGAAGAAAACAAGCAAGACAAAGTCAGTCGGTGGACCATAAACAGGTGCATGATAAATCAAGTTAACACTCGGTAATTCAGAGTTGGACCTTGTCTGGTTCATAGGATTGGTCGAGTGGAGGGATTCTCCTGGCCCCCCTGGGGTTATCTTTATTGCCAGTGATACCCCTCAACCACTTCTCCACCGTATCCTCGTCGACTTCTTCTGGATGCACCCGAGTGGAATCTTCAATGCCCGAATACATCCACATCGGATGGTCACGGGCCTGAAGTGGCTAAATACGTCGTCTGAGGAAGACTTCCAGCAGATCCATATCGGTCACGCCCTCACGGATGAGGTAGACCACTCGCTCAACCACCACCTTCACCTCCGCTTTCTCCCCCGGGGTCACTTTCAAGGTGGAGGGCTTCTCCACGCGAGCCATGGAAAAGGGAGGAAGTCCAGTCGACTGTCCTGGAGTCGGCTGGTCTTTGCAGTAAAACCAGGTCGACTGCCACCCTCGGACTGACTCGGGAAAGATTATGGCTGGGAAAGAGCTCTTACCCCTCATTTGAATTCCAAGACCCCCACACATCTGAAACACTTTTGTCTTCTCGTCACTCGAATTGGCCTTTTTGACCGACTGGGAGCGACACGTGAAAATGTGCTTGAAGAGGCCCCAGTGTGGTCAACAACCCAAGAAATTTTCGCACAGAGACACGAAAGCAGCAAGATACACGATGGTGTTGGGGGAAAAGTGGTGAAGTTGTGCCCCAAAGAAGTTCAAGAAAGCTCGGAAAAAAGGGTGCGGAGGCAAAGAAAACCCGCGATCGATGTGGGTGGCGAGGAGGACGCACTCACCCTCCTGCGGTCGAGGCTCAGTCTCATTCCCCGGGAGCCGCGCAGATCCGTGGGGAATCAGTCCCTCCTCTGCCAGATCGTCGATGTCGTCCTGGCGGATCATCGACTGGATCCAGTCGCCCTGGATCCAGCCGCGCGGCAGACCGGACCTCGACGAGGATCCGCCCCGGCTGGACTTCTTCCCCTTAGACTTCGCCGTCGTCTTCTTCGCGCGCTCCAGGGCCTCCGTCTTCTCTTTCCCCATCGCAGCGGACAGAGCTCGAACGGAGCGGACGCGCTGGGGCAGGAACGGACGCAGTGGGGAAAACTGAGAGGAAGGAAGAAGAATGAGGGCGCACTGTTCAAAAAACCCCAATCCGGCGCCTTATATGAGGTTGCTTCCGAGTGACTGACCTGTAGGCCCGGACGATCTTATCAAATCCCGCAACAGTCGCGCGCGCGATACGTGGCGAAAAAGGTGGCGCAGAAATCGAGGCGACCCTGCCTTATCCAGCCCGATTACTACGGCCTCCTCCGCCTCGCACGCTTCCCAAAATTCGAATCCCGCAAGATCCGCGGACAGCAGAACAACCTGTCAGACGGAAGATCTTCTCCATATTAACACTCGAAGCTCTTTCAGCAAAAGTTCACTCGACAAAACCAGGAATGGACCAAGGCGACTGAAAAAGAAGTTGGTGTCATCATGCTGGTCCGTCGATCCGAACAAGACACATCCGAAGCGCGAAAAGTGAGTCGTAAGTATTTTCAACTCCTTCTCCACTCAAACCCTGATCCATTCGGGGGCTAATAATGAAGCTATGTACCTAGGGTAGGGTCATAGGCCTAACCTAGATACCCTCCCCAGGGACATCACCCTAAAACCGGAAGCATTCGGAGAGGAGTCACCATCCACTCGACCATGAAGCACTCCACTCGAAAGACTCGAAGTCACTCAACCATGGAGACTAACACTCGACCGCTAGAAGATCTAAAGCCACTCTGCACTGCAACGGTCGGACATTACATCATAGCTTTATGGTCATTATGTCTCTTTATTACTAGCGTTACCAGTAACGCCCCCCTCTTGATGTACCTTAAATCCCTTGTAACGTGGGCTGGCTGGGGTCTTGGCGCACTCTATATAAGCCACCCCCCTCCACATGCACAAGCCTGTAAACACACACATACATAATCCAGTCGACCGCCTCCGGGCTCCGAGACGTAGGGTTGTTACTTCTTCCGAGAAGGGCCTGAACTCGTAAAACTCGTGTGTACAACTTCGCCATAGCTAGGATCTTGCCTCTCCATACTTACCCACCTATTCTACTGTCAGTCTTAGTACCACGACAGTAAGTGCATTTACTCTTTTTTAACCTTTCTCCTTCATGTTTCTTCAAATTAATATCTAATGTGTTGGCCTTGTCATACTGCAGGGGTTGGATACACGCCGATGGTGTCCCCAGGCCCAACCAGGTCCTTGGTGTGCTTTGCCGGCACCACTTCTCGGGGTGGATCACGTTGCCCCGGTGAGGGTCGGATTCCACAGCTAGCACTGAGGTGGGAGCTGTATGTGGCTGCCCCGGCCCCACCGAGGGAGATGGTCGACGGTGTCTTGTGCGAGACGGTGTCTTGTGCGAGACGGTGGCCGACATTGTGAGGCGGCAGTTTTGGGTAATTTCTCCTTTTACAGAATCAAAAATTAACATTACCTAGTGATTGTACTAATCAGTATTGTCTTGTTCGAATGCAGACCTTCTACAGGTGTTTTGAGGAAGACGAGGCGGAGGCGGCTAGGGTTCTCGAAGCCGAGTGCAAGCGCCTACTTCAGAACTTATGGAACGAGGCTAGGGTGCAGGCTGTTCGAGACTACTATGCCTCGACTAACATTAGGAGGGCCAAGAAGAAGTGCCGCCGCAAGTATCTGAGTAAGGAGAAGTACATGAAGGTACTTACCTATTCTTAAGGCCTTGTACTTAGTTTCCTTGATTTCATTCGTAGGCGTAGCGCTGAAATTTCTCTTTGCCAAACTTAGGTGCCCCCGAGATGGTGTGCGGATATGATGGACTGTCGGGAGGCGTTGGTGGATGAGTGGTGCTCTCCCCAATGGCTAGCCGAACACAACAAGGCCAGGGATAAGCGTGCCCAAATGCGAGGTGTCCCACACCATCAAGGGAGCTCCAACCTGTTTGAGTACGGGGATCACTGGGTATGTGGTTTGAGCCCTTAACGATTCATGCAATTTCATTCTTCATGCTAGCTTCAGCCCTTAACTAATATGTTGTTCCTCTCTTTTAGGCGAAACACAACAAGAAGGATGTGCCACCACTTTACGACCTCTATGCCATAGCCCAGAGTGCCCCGTTCAAGAAGGCTAAGGCATTCTCTGAGGATGACCTCGATCATCCAGAGAGCTTCACCAGCATCTCCTCCCACAACAAGCTCGTGAGGTACAGAGACTTTGGGAAGGCGACGAAAGGGGATGACTTCAACCCGAGCCAGAGTACTTTTGATCCAGAGCTCGTGATGCTATCTGGTGAGGGGAGGAAACATGGCTCGGTCGCCATTGGGGATGGACTGATACGTTGTCCTAGAAGTCTCCCGGAGATCAAGAAGCGTCACGCGGGGTCTCTTCCTGAGATCCCGCCTCGACCACGTCCAGTGGAGCTCGCCATCGAGGCTAGGGCCCAGGAGCTTCTGGAGGAGGCAAACAGGCAGGCCAAGCAGAGGGAGATCGAGCTGGAGGAGAGGACGGCAAGTCTGTTGGAGGCGGAGAGGAACCGGAACGACGCGTCTCACCGGGCCCTATATGAGCTCCTCGTGGTAAGTTTCTCCTGCATATTAGCCAAATCATGCACGTAATGTTCGTTTCATTACTAACTAATATGACTGACTCGTGAAAACAAAATGTGCAGTCCATGTACGAGAAAAATGGTCAGACCCCTTCGCCGATGCCCCAGATTGCTATAGCGGACACTGTGAGTTTCATTTGAATGGTCCTTAGTTACTAGTTTTCACATTTCAATTGCATCATGCTAACGAGACATTGCAAATGATCTTTGGTGCAGCATGCCTCCCGACAAGCATCGACCGATCCTTCTCCGACTCGCACTGGCGCAACCCCGACCCCGACCGGTCCTTCTCCGTCAGGCACTGCCGCAAACCCGACCGGTCCTTCACCTCCGTGATGACGGTAAGACCTAGACTTAGCTATATTTCCTAAGTTAGCTCCAAAATGACCTAAGTTAGCTCTAAGTTAGCTGTAAAATGCTAAATTAGCTCTAATATGCTTAGTTACCTGGGTTAGCTCAATAAAGACCTATAATTAGCTTACTTATGTCAAAAATGGCATAATATGCTTAGTTAACTCAAAAATGGCATAATTAGCTAGGTTAGCTCCAAAATGACCAAGTTTACCTAGATTAGGTCCAATATGATCCATTTTACCTAGGTTAGCTCCAAAATGACCTATTTACCTAGCTTAGCTCTAAAATGACCTACACACTTAGCATTTTTACCTAGCTTAGCTAAAAATGGCATTTTTTGTACCTTCGTTAGAAGAAGAAGATAAAGAAGAGGATAGGAGGAAAAAAAAAGAGAAGATAAATTCTTCTTTTTTCTTCTTCTTTTTCTTCTAGCTAGTCTTCTTTATTAGTTAGAAGAAGAAGAAGATAAAGAAGAGGAGAGGAGAAAAAGAAAGAGAAGATAAATTCTTCTTCTTCTTTTTCTTCTAGCTAGTCTTCTTCCTTAGTTAGAAGAAGATGATGAAGAAGAGAAAGAAGAAGAATTTATCTTCTCTTTCTTTTTCTAGCTAGTCTTCTTCTTCTTTGTTAGAAGAAGAAGATGATGAATAAGAGGAGAGGAGAAAAAGAAAGAGAAGATAAATTCTTCTTCTTCTTTTTCTTCTTTTTCTTCTAGCTAGTCTTTTTCTTCTTCTTCTTCTAACTTTCATCTTTCCTAATTTGCAGATTTGCTTTAGATGAGGAAGCTTGCATTGATGGAGTGTACTCTTCTCCTTATGATTCCTTTTGGATATGTTGATATGTTGGACAAGAGAAACTTGTTTTGGATATGTATGTATGGATATGTTGTTGGAAACCATTGTATATGTTGTTGGAAACTTGTATGTTGGATATGTTCAGTGGAAACTTATTGTTAATATGCTTGTTGAAATTATTTTCAAATGTGTGTGTGTGTGTGTGCGTGTGTGTGTGTATATGAAATTCTGTCAAATTGAATGAATTTAAGAAAAAACAGAAGAAGAAAATAGGGGCTATACAGGCTCTTTGTCGTCTGCTGGCAAACGGCAAAGAGCCTTGCCATCAGCCAGCGGACGGCAAAGCTGCCACGTGGCAGCTACCTGTGCAACCTGGGGGCACTGGGCTGGCCTATATGGTTGCTTTGCCGTCTGCTGGCAGACGGCAAAGACCTTTTCCTCTTTGCCGTCTGGCATAGCATGCCACGTGGCAGCAATCTGGGCTGGCCTATATGGGCACTTTGCCGTCTGCTCGCAGACGGCAAAGATGCAAAAGACTTTGTCGTCTGCCAGCAGACGGCAAGGCACGCCGTTAACCCCCTAACGGAACTAACCTGCCACGTGTGCCGTCCAGGCTTTTTGCCGTCTGCTGGCAGACGGCAAAGACCATTTCATCTTTGCCGTCCGCCAGCCTTCGCCGTAGCCTATCCAGCCGGACCTTTTGCCGTCTGCTGGCTGACAGCAAAGGCCTTTGCCGTCCGCCAGGCATGCCTATGACGTTAGCCATGGCAGACGGCAAAGTGTCTGATTCCTGTAGTGTGGGCACATTTGGATGCAAAGAAACTTCTGGATTTTGAATCATGAATACCCAAGTGTTGCCTCTTGGAGATACCTCCTTAAGTCTGATCTTCTATTATTAACTCACAGGATCAAGAGTTAGTACTCAACAGAGTTCAAGAGCTAGATCTTTGATTGTCTTGCCTAGTTAGCAACTCTTTTCATTAGAGTTTCCTAAGGCTGGAATAGGTTGAGCCAATGGCTTTGTTTTCTCTTTTTTGTTTTTTCTTGTCTCGTAAAACTTCATAAATATTTATATTGATAAAAATACCATAGAATAATTGTTCTACAGTTTGGGCTTCAAAAGAACTTACCAACACGGACATTAATTTCATTACGTAGAAAAGGAAAACTGAAAAAAAATATAACTTCAACAAAATTCAGCCCATTGGTATGTGAGTGATCAAATCAGGTGGATGCATGCCACCTCAATTAATACAGCCAAATTGGCACTGCCTCTATGCACATATATAAGACGTTTTTGTTTCACAAACAGATTTGAAAAACATCTTATATAAGACGTTTTTGTTTCACATACAGATTTGAAAAAGAACTTATATTTGTTTACAGAGAGTACGAAATAATTTCGTCAACCAAAATGACCGTAACTTGCACCTTCGAAAATACAATGACATAAGTGAACTTTAGCGCGGGCGTATTTTACCCCCAAAAATAAGTACAGAGCAGCTGTCTTAGAGCTCTGTACACGATTCCAGTCTCACTCTCATCTCGACAAGTCCACATTGGTCTAGTGCATGCAATTCTTGCTGGATCTGATGCAAAGGGGTCAAAAAGCCTGAAAACGGCAAACGTGCTATAAAATAGAGTTAAATACATTACAGGTGCCCTAACTTATCCGGTGCGGTCAGTTTGGTGCCTAAACTTGAAAAATACACAAAAGTGATGTCGTAACTTGTCTGGGCGTTCAAATACGGTGCCTCTGGACGTATGCCGCCGTATCGAGTGCCCGCGTGGCATTCTAGTCTGTCGCTAGGCCACATGTCAGCGGTTGCCTACACACGTTGTGAGCTATGCATGTTGTTTTTTACAGGAATGCCCCTGGATTTTAATTAATTTTCGCAAAAAATACCCCTTGATTTTAATATTTTGTTTGCGGGAGTCAGCGTACAGGGACTTCGAACATGGGATATGTTGTTGCCGACCAGGCGGCCACGGTCTGGTTTGCGCTTAATTATCAGCAAGCAATTTATATAGATGATTGCACGTATCGCTCTGCATATGCTTCTACTGGAGTAATTTTCTTTATATTTATTCCAAGTTACTATCTTGTCTTTCTTCGAGTGATGTTTCTGTTTAGTTTTCATGATACATAAATTTTTTCATGTGAAAAAATAAAATAATTATCAATATATAATTTTGTTTATTTGTATCTCTATTCTATTTCCATTATAGTGTACTTTCAAGAGATAAACACGAAATTTTTCTAAAATTGATGTGCAATTAAAGAGTTGAACGTTTAAAAACATGGTGAGCATATTTTGAAAGACACGTTCACGTTCATGTTCATTTTTCATTTTAATATTATTTTAGAAAATGTTCACCTTGTTTTCTGAAAATGTTGAATGTGTATTAAAAATATTGTGTAATATTATTCTTAAATTTCTACAAACACTCTCATGTTAGTACATTTCTGGAATTTATTATTGTCACACAATAATACTTAATACACGTTGAACAGTTTTTAAAATACAATATTGTCAATTTTCAATAATTGTGTACTTTAAGAATAGAATGAAGATACACAATAATTGTTCGTGCTTATGGCCCTCAATGAAGATGCATAAATTTACACAATAATTTTTAATATACGTTCAACTTTTTATGTCCACATAAATTTTAGAAAAATTTCATGTTTATCTCTTCAAGGTACACAATAATGAAAATAGAGTAAAGATATAAAATAAACAATAATTACAGATTGATAATTATTTTATTTTATTCATATAGGAAAATTTATGTATCATGAAAATTAAACAGAAACTTCACTCAAAAAATATGTGCAAAGCGATACGCGGAATCGTGCATATAAGTTGCTAGCTAGCAGTTAAATGTAAACCAAAGTGTGGCCTCTTGATCCACTTGTTTGTTAGGCAACCAGGATGTCCGTGGTTTGAATTCTCTTCATGCCGGCTTGTGTTTATATTTTTTTGAGAATTAATTGAAGTACAAACACGTTTCCGTAAATAAAAAAAAGCTTGCGTCCAGCATGCGTAACGATTTTTTCCAAGAATTAACTAAAGTCCAGGGACATTTCTGTAAAAAAAAACTACACGCACGGCTCACAACACGCCCGCAGCCACTGATATGTGGCCCAGAGACACGCTGACATGCCCCACGGGCACTTGATACGGCGGCATACGTCTAGAGGCACCGTATTTGAACGCCTAGACAAGTTACGTCACCACTTTTGTGTATTTTTCAAGTTTAGACACCAAACTGGCCGCGCCGGGCAAGTTAAGGCACCTGTAGTGTATTTAACTTTATAAAATACAGTACAAAGACCTGCGGGACGCTGCGGCCGCTATCTATAAAAGTAGGGTACCATTCGGATGTCACGTTGGTCTCCATCTGCGTACTCTCTGGAGAAAGACCAACCATCCAGGGGAAACGGGCGTATCAAAATGCAAATACAGAATTCCTATTTTACTATCATTTGAGTAAACTCTGAACACACATCCGTTACACTGAAGGCTGAATTGCCATTTCCTGCGCAGTCTGTTGATCTCCTGATGGTCGCCCAGGCGTGGCCCCAGGCATCTTGGAATCTGCAAAATATTGCAATATTCAAGCCATCATGTTTGTTTGTTCTACACGTAGATCTCATGCTAGTAGTCTAGAGATATAGATAATAACATATTCACCAGCTTCAAGTGACATCAGAGTCGAGGATGCGATTTCTTCCTTTGCAAGTGTTGCAACCGTCGAACATGGTCTATGAAACAGCAAATGGGCTACAATTCGATCGACTGGATTGGTGTCTGTTTCTGCTTCCTTCACCAGAGATCTGATATCCAGATACAAGGATGAGCCATTGTGAATACTCGCAGAAAAAAGTACTATTAACTACAAAAATTGCACAAAAGGTAGCTTGCTGTTTACATTCCACAAAAGAAGACACACGACATTTTTTTTTAAAAATGGAGGAGAACCCCCGGCCTCTGCATCTGGACGATACATGCAACCACTTTATTAATTATTCACACAAGACCTTACAAAGTCATACACCACTAAGACTACATCTGTCGCTACTCCTATCCAATTGATGAAGGGATGCTGATAGTCTAGGCCTAATACCAAACAGACCTTGCAGCCAAACCTAACATCTAAGACCTGAGGTCCCAACCAGGACGCCTGCCGGGTATGGGGCACCTACCAGTCCGGCGCACTCAACAACCAGGACACCTGCCGGGTATGAGGCCGCCGCAGCCACCTGCCACCAATCCATCTTCAGTACTGTACTGCTGCATCTACCTTGCCCACCACGGCGCCAGACAACGCCACCATCCTGCACGTATTCATCCACACGCGCCCGTCGCCGAAACTCCTCAGCGCCATGCCGCCGGGATCCATCGACGGCCTTGCGGTAGATGAAACACCGCTCCTCCTCGTCCCCTCCAGCCAGCTCCTGCTCCAAAACTATGCCCTCGGGAGGGAGCACGACACCGAAGGCGCCGTCATCGTCCGATCTGGTAGACCCAGCTCTAGGGTTTCCCCCGGAACATCCCGATCATGTTGACGCAGTTTGCAACGACGATGCCTCAACAGGGGGCGTCGGAGACGCCGTCAGCGTCCGCCATGACCGAAGTCGGCGTGATTTTCACCAGAAGTAGCGCCACCACAATCTCGCCGCTGACCGGATCCGAGCACACCCTCGCCATGTGGACGTATGGTGTCGTCGGAAAACCGGTTGAGGACCAACGGCCGCCCCACCCCGGTCCCATCACGCGCCACCAGTCGGCCATAGCCGAACCATGACGGATCTGTCCGGGACGCCAGATCCACGGCCACCGCCGCCACCCATCGCATAGCGGAGAATCCCACAGGAGGACCTCGCCAGCCCTGGGTTCGCCGGCTGCCGCCGCACAGCCAGGACGCCGCCGTGCCTGCCGCACGAAGACACCCCGCAAGAGGCGCCCCAGCCGCCTGATAGGAGATCCGTCGCTTCCCTTCTGCCCTAGCCCTTTAGGCGTCGGGCGCCGCCACCACCGCGGCCAGTGTCGGCGACAGCGGCGGCAGAGATCTGCCTCGTGGGAGGGCTGGCGGCGCGAGGAGTTGGTCCCCCTGGCGTCGCCCTGGGTGGCGGCGCGAGGGGGTCGGGAGGGAGTCGGGCCAGACACACACGACATGACCTTAGGCATAACCTAGGAGCATGTGAAGTTTGTTAAAGATATATTATGGCGGCTGTTATGGATATCATATGGCGGATGTTATGGATGTCTAGTTAAAGATCAAGATTAAACGTACACGGTTTATTAGAAGTTGATGCCTTTAACTCTTTTGTAAACCTCCATGTATCTCTCTTACTCTCAACGTGTTATGCACAATTGTAACAATCAAGTGTATGTATTTATGGGATAAGCCCCATCCTATGAACATATAATATGCGGGCTCTCCACCAGGAGAGTTGAGACGGTTTACCCATCTTGACATGGTATCAGAGCCTCCTTCTTCCATTGCATCTAGCAAACCCCTCACCACCACAACCTTCATCTTCCACCTTGAGCCGCCATGTCCTCCTCCACCCAAGTCTCTTCCCTTGGCCTTAATTACACCACATCCAAGCCTCTCAACCGAACCAACTATGTCCTCTGGAAAGCCCAAGCTCGTTTCCAAATCATGGGGGCTGGGCTATATGGGTATATCGACCAATCCACAGTCGAACCCACAAAGACCATCATGACCAAGAACTCCGATGGGAAAGAAGAGATCGTTCCCAACCCAGCCTACGACCCCTGGTTCATCCAGGACCAACAGATCGTGGCCTATCTCCTCTGGAACCTCTCTAAGGAAGTTCTTGTTCAGGTTGCATCCCTAGAAAAATCCCACGCGATCTGGTCAGCACTCGCTAACATGTTCGCCACCCAATCCCTCTCCCGCGCCAACAATTGCCACATCGCCCCTCTCAAACGCCCAAAAAGGCTCACCGAGTGCAACTACTTCGGTCAAATGCGAGCCCTCTCTGATGAGCTCGCTGCAGCTGGCAAACCAATCAAGGACGAGGAGCTTCTCTCCTTCATCATCGGGGGGCTGGATATGGATTATCAGCCCCTCATCTCGCCACTGGATGTCTGCGTGGAGTCCCTGACCGTGGATGATCTCTTCGGCATGGTCTCAAATTTCGACCAACGAGTCGAGATGTTCCAAGGAACAGGGGCGGGTGCCTTCAAATCATCTGCCAATCTCGCTGCCAGAGGCCGTGGTGGGTCTCCCAAGGGCTACCGCAAGGGCGGTGGTCGTGGCGGTGGCTATGGTGGTAACAACAGTGGCAACAACTACAACACCGGCGGCGGCAGCAATTACAACACCGGTGGTGGCGGCGGTGGTGGTGGCGGCAGCCACTACCACAACGACAACAACTACTACTACGGCAATAACCGGCGCCCCTCCTATAACAACAATAGGGGTCGTCCGTTTCAAGGTTATGATGAGTATGAAAATAAATGTCAAATTTGCAACAACAAAAAACCACATTGCAAACGATTGTGATTGGCGCTATGCCGAGAACAATTCCCAACGCAAGAAAGTTGCAGCAGCTGCAGATACATCTTATGGAGTTGATACCAATTGGTACGTTGACTCTGGAGCCACAAATCACATCACCAATGAGCTTGAAAAGGTGACCATGAGCGAGAAGTACCATGGCCATGATCAAGTCCACAACGCAAACAGTGAAGGTATGAAGATAGATCATGTTGGTCATGCAATTGTCAATACCCCTCATCGGAATATTCATCTTAGAAATATCTTACAAGTACCACAAACTGAGAAAATCTTCTTTTTGTTCATCGTATTGCCATAGATAACAAAGTTTTTCTCGAGTTTCACCCCTACTTCTTTTTGATTCGTGATCAGGCCACGAGGAAAATTCTCTACCGCGGTAGATGTGTGCATGGGCTCTACCCTTTGATTCCTCAGTTTAGAAGCTTCAATAAACAAGTGTGTGGTGTCATCAAAATTTCATCGGAACGGTGGCATGCGCGATTAGGACATCCTTCTTTTGTTATTGTTCAACAAGTGGTTCGAAATAATCAGCTCCCATGTGTTGGTGAGCGTAGTCTTGAAACTATTTGTGATTCTTGTCAGAAAGCGAAAGCTCATCAATTACCATATCCAGTTTCCACTAGTATTTCTACCAAGCCATTGCAACTTGTTTTCTCTGATGTATGGGGTCCAGCTCCTCCTTCCGTTGGTAGACATACTTTCTATGTTAGTTTCATAGATGACTACAGTAAATTCACTCGGATCTACCTTCTTAAAAAATGTTCTGACGTTTTTCAAGTTTTTCATAATTTTCAAGCACTTGTTGAACGCCAATTTGACACTAAGATCCTTGCTGTCCAATCTGATTGGGGTGGTGAATACGAGAAGTTAAACTCGTTTTTTCCAAAAGTTGGGTCTTTTGCATCATGTTTCATGCCCTCATGCCCACCAACAAAACGGATCTGCCGAGCGCAAACATAGGCATATAGTTGAGGTAGGATTTGCTCTCCTAGCCGGTACCTCCATGCCTCTCAAATTTTGGGATGAGGCATTTCTTACTGTAGTTCATCTCATCAATATGCTACCCAGTCGTGTCATCAACAATGAAACACCCATGCAACGACTCCTTCATACTCGACCAAACTATAACTCTCTTTGTGTCTTTGGATGCGCTTGTTGGCCAAACCTTCGTCCCTACAATACTCGCAAACTCATGTTTCGCTCAAAACAATGTGTTTTCTTGGGTTATAGTGCGCAACACAAAGGTGTCAAGTGCTTTGATGTTCCTACAGGTCGTGTATATATTTCTCATGATGTGGTCTTCGATGAAACTGTCTTCACTTTTGCTCATCTACATCCTAACGCCGGTGCCCTACTTCGCCAAGAAATCCTTCTACTACCACCTCATTTGTCTGGTTTTCATCAAGGGAACGACAATTGTACTAACCACTTGACTAACTCTTCTAACCGTGCAAATGAGATTTGTGATGAAGCAGGCTCAAGTGGTGAAGCAACAGAAACCAATTTGGCGTCAAATGGTAAAGAAAATGGCCAAAATGGTCCATATTTCATGTGTCCCCCGCTACGTGACAGGGCTGCTCCCGAATCTGCCTCGGGAACGGCGGTGTCAGCGCAGGCGCGACCCACTCCGGGATCGAAGCGCTACAACACAGAATCCACGCCAGGAGCGGCTGCTCGCCAACCCCCGCCTGCCACGTCCTCACCTGGGGGGCCGTCATCCACGCGCGCGTCGCCATCAGGGGACCAGCCGACACGCGGTTTGGCCCGGACCCACGGGTCTACGTCTGCCACGTCCTCACCTAGGGGGTCGTCATCCACGCACGCGTCGCCATCAAGGGACCGGCCGACCACGCGGTTTGGCCCGGACCCACGGGTCTATGTCAGGCGGACGGTGCGCCAGCCCGCAGCAGGCGCGGGATCCCAGCCTGATCCAACTGTCTCGCCTAGGTTTTCTGCACCATCCACTGAAGCTTCACCCACATATATGGCCAGAGAAGATCCGGCAGCGGCACATGTCACAGCAGCAACCTCGGGATAGCCTGGATCCTCTATCCAGGAGCAGTCTATGGGATTTTCTGCGCCTGGATCATCTACAACAGTCCAGCAACATACTACACCGCCGCGTACAAGACTTCGAACAAGGGTAATTCAACCTGTAAATTATAAAGTTAAATTTGGCTTGGCATGTTCAACAGGAGAACCTAGTACTTTTCAAGAAGCAAGTGTAGATCCCAAGTGGAGAAAAGCTATGGAGGAAGAGTTCCAAGCACTTCAGAGAAACAAGACATGGCACCTAGTTCCTTCACATCAAGGTAAAAATTTAATTGACTGCAAATGGGTGTTCAGGATAAAGAGAAAGTCAGATGATACAATAGATCGTTACAAGGCTAGACTTGTTGCTAAAGGATTCAAACAGAGGTATGGCATAGATTATGAGGATACTTTCAGTCCTATTGTTAAGGTTGCCAGTATCCGTCTTGTTTTGTCTATTGTCGTATCCAGAGGCTGGAGCCTCAGACAGCTAGATGTGCAGAATGCATTTCTTCATGGTGTTCTGGAAGAGGAAGTGTACATGAAGCAACCTTCTGGGTTTGAACATAAGAATAAACCTTTTCATGTGTGCAGGCTTGATAAATCTCTATGGGTTGAAGCAAACCCCTAGAGCATGGTACTCACATCTGAGTTCAAAGTTGCAAACACTTGGTCATGTTCCTTCTAAATCCGACACATCACTATTTATTTACAACAAGTTCAAAACATCCATATTTGTGCTTATATATGTTGATGATATCATTGTCACAAGCTCATCAAATGAGGCAGTAACTGCATTGTTAAAGGATTTGAATTCAGAATTTGCCCTCAAAGATCTAGGTGACCTGCATTACTTCCTTGGTATTGAAGTCAAGAAAAACAAGGAAGGTGGTCTTCATCTTTCCCAAGAAAAATATGCAACTGATCTTTTGAATAGAGCTGGATTGCAGGGCTGTAAACCATCACCAACACCATTGTCCATTTCAGAAAAAACTATCTCTTGCTGAAGGAGAACTCCTGAGTCAAGAGGATGGTACTAAGTACAGAAGTTTGGTGGGTGCACTT
Source organism: Triticum aestivum (assembly GCF_018294505.1). Classification (NCBI taxonomy): domain Eukaryota; kingdom Viridiplantae; phylum Streptophyta; class Magnoliopsida; order Poales; family Poaceae; genus Triticum; species Triticum aestivum. The sequence continues at coordinate 262,415,087 of NC_057802.1, forward strand.
CAGTATTTGACTTTCACCAAGCCTGATATTTGCTTTGTTGTCAATAAGGTTTGTCAGTTTCGGCATGCACCAACTACAGCTCATTGGACTGCTGCCAAACGTATACTGAGATATGTGAAAAATACTTAGTATTGGCATAACCTTTAGCAAGTCTTCATCCACACTTGTTAGTGTGTTTTCTGACTCTGACTGGGCAGGTTGCATAGATGATAGAAGATCAACAAGTGGTTTTGCAGTCTTCTTTGGACCTAATTTGATCTCATAGTGTGCAAAGAAACAAGCCACAGTTTCCAGGTCAAGTACTGAGGCAGAATACAAAGCATTGGCAAATGCAACAACAGAGATTATATGGGTCATGTCCATGCTTAAGGAACTTGGCATATGTCACACACCAACCCCATGTCTTTGGTGTGACAATCTTGGTGCTACATACCTATCTGCTAATCTATCTTTCATGCAAGAACCAAACACATAGAGATTGACTATCATTTTGTGAGGGAAAGAGTTGCTAATAAGGAGTTGCAGATTCGGTTTGTTCATTCAAAGGATCAAGTTGCAGATGGTTTTACAAAAGCCTTGGCCACACGACCGTTTGAGGAGTTCAAGCGTAATCTTAACTTGGGAAGTTCAGAATAAGGGAGGGTGTTAAAGATATATTATGGCGGTTGTTATGGATATCTTATGGCGGATGTTATGGATGTCTAGTTAAAGATCAAGATTAAACGTACACGGTTTATGCCTGTAACTCTCTTCTTTAACTCTCTTGTAAACCTCCGTGTATCTCTCTTACTCTCAACGTGCTATGCACAATTGTAACAATCAAGTGTATGCATTTATGGGATAAGCCCCATCCTATGAATATATAATATGCGGGCTCTCCACCAGGAGAGTTGACACGCTTTACCCATCTTGGCAAAGTTCAGATCCTTTCAATTACTTGCTAGGGTTATGAAGGAATTTCAGAGCATCTTACATGTGGACATGGTTGTATTTATTTACGTGGCAGTCCCTTTTCTGAATCTTCTTGTATCAGCCAACAACGATGCATGTTCCAACTACACCAGTAAATACCTAGAGCTTCCAACTTTCAGGGGAATATTTGCCTTTTGCCTCAAGCACACCAAAGTGTCCCTATCATCAAAATGTCCATGCCAAAGGAACACTTGTAACCAAGGATTTCCTAGAGCTAAGTAAGAACCAATGAAATGTATGTCTTTTAAAAAATATATGTTACTTCAAAAAACATGATAGGATTTCCTATTTAACTAGTTTAATTTCTTTTTTTACTCAAACCCCAACAACTTTGATATTTTTGGGCATTGATATACAAGTTTTCTTTTCTTTGCATTTTTTTCAAGCTAAGCAATTCTGATATGTTGGTCAAATTTGGTATTTCAAACAAAACTAAAATCATTATAATTGAAGTTGAACTTAATTGAAGCAACAACTATCATGGCATGTTTCGAGCCTTCTTTGCCCTTCTTTTATTTTCTTTTCTTTCCCCTTTTTCTTCAGCAGAATAACACATATTGTGTATGAACTACATAAAATAATAAATAGGACCCCAATTTTATAAAGACAGTACAGCAAGTCTGCCTAGCTATACAATCTATCAGGGCATATATACATGCCTAGCTATACAATCTGTCAGGGCAAGTCTGCTTGAGCTAGATGTTAGATCTAGAATCACAGTGGAGTCACCAATAACCCCTACATACCAGCACACATTTCAAGATTTAACTATGACCATCAACTAGACCAACACTATAAGTTATGTGACTTCAAAATTATACTAATGAAAATAAAAATGTTGGCGCACATAACCCACATTTTGTTGGTTAAACTGATGGTCAAACTTGATTCTTGAAATGTGTGTGCACCTTATTCACCCCCTCACTTCCAAAACCGGGATTTTAATCCCCTCAACTATCCAAAACCAGGCAAATCATCCCCTCATGCCCTGGTAAGTGGTTTTTTATGGTGGTTTTGCAAACGTGGCAGCGAGGAGACATGGAAAAGCTCTGCTGCACTGGGTGAGGCCATGCGCTGAGCTGGGAGCGCGTCGAGAGCTTGCCGGAGGCGTAGCGAAGTGAACGAGGGGGCGCCATGTCCAGGCACGGAGGCGCGATCGAGGCCGCCGACCGTTGTGACAGCAGCGGAAACTATCCACAGCAGGACGCGTCACTCCATCCCGCACGAGCCATTGTTTTCGGGCTCCACCTGCGTCCATCCCATGGGAGGCTTCGTGTTGCAGAACAACATTCGGAGCTCGTTTCCCCATGATGTCCGTTGTCCGGTCACAGGCCACGTGCATCAGTTCGGCTGTTGTATGGAGCCAGAGAAAAAAGTGATGATGTTGCTCATGGCCTGCGTCTCCAGGGACATGAGATGGACGTGAGAAGGAGCAGGACAAGAGACGTGCAGATCATGTCATCATGGCATGTGCTCGTTCGGAGGTGGAGTTCTTGAATGCCATGGCCGAGGGAGTAGGATAGTCACTGCTCCACGACACAAGAGTCTTCAGAGGTGCCCGCTCGAACGCCCCCACAGTACCTGCGCAGGGCGACGCAGAGGTGGTGTAGCGGCGCGTCGCCATCGCCACAACATCTCCGAACGAGCAGCGCGTTGGGGACCCTGCCGCTTCTTCTTTGCAGAAAACTTCATTACGATTGTGCGGGTATTGTCATCCCGACACTTGCGGCCTGCTTGATAGGATTTAGCTGCGCCCAAAGTCGCCGACACTTGTCATCCCAACGCGCAGCTCGGCCCTCGGCATTCCCACGGACATCGGGGCCACCGTGCATGCTGACTATGGGGAAGGCGGCAGCACAACACTTCCGCCATAGCGCTGTGTGGAGGTGCGCGTAATAGGAATACGCCGACGGCAGTATCAGGTGGACTCCCACGCTGGCCTACTCGGGGATTGTGTAGCGGCGGGATGGCAAGCTCCCTGGAGTCAGAGACTAGGGGCCGTACCTGCTAAACGCGTGTCTTGACTCTTGAGGAGATGGACGATCGAGTACCCTGCTGCTAGTTTTCCTCACCGGCATGCGCCACGGTCTCGTCAGGGGAGCACACGACAGAGTCGCCGGAGATGCGGACATGTGCAGCTCCATTGATGTGTCTTGAGGAAAGAAAAACAGGTTTTTTAAAGAAACAATTGATTACACTGACATGTGAGTCATGAGATGAGATGGCAGTGTAAGTCAAACAAAAAAATCTGGTCAGCGGGCCATGTGGGCAAAACCACCTGCCAAAACAGTTTGGAGGGGGTGATTTGCCTGGTTTTGGATAGTTGAGGCAATTAAGATCCCGGTTTTGGACGTGAGGGGGTTATCTGTCCAAAACATGATGCTTGTGGACGTGAGGGGGTTATCTGTCCAAAATGTGATAGTTGTGGGAGTTATATACACTCTTTTCCTGGAATGGAGGGAGTACTAACCCACTTTGGCATTAAGCAATATACCTTTTTCTCCTGTTGGATGCGTCATTTTCTGAAACTTCATCTTCATCTCTTTTAGTCTTGTTACTGCTAGTTCTGTCACCAGCAATTTGTCTCTGTGAGGAACTATGAGCCAATCGAAGCAGACTGTCTCAAATGCAGAGTCGAGTCCTGGCATCCAGCTGCACAAGGAATAAAATATTTAGTCAATTTCATTTTCATAAGACCAAATCCTGCAACTGAAAAGTGTTTCACTCAACACATGAACATCAATAACGTTTTACAGAAAGAACAAAGAAATGACCTTCCCAAGGGCATCTTTAAGCTCATAATATATTTTTTCCTCTATAAAGGGATCATCAGGAATTCCAGAATTCTTATGAATCTCTTTACGACAAGCTGAAGTCTGCTCTAGTGCATTTTCGTCTATGATACCTGAACTCCCTAATGAATCTGAGTTCTTGTTCCTTCGGGAGTATGCTCGAGGTACCAAAGTGTCCCTGCCCGAACCCTCTTGACAAAATTGCTGCTGCTGTTGTTGAATAGCTCTCAGGGCATGTTGTTGTTGTCGGCGCCTAAGCTTTTCAATCTTTTCCTGGGGTGTCATCATCAGTGCCCTTGATGGCATATCTTGTGGCTTTTCTGTGGAACTTGATTGCTTCAGAGGATCTACTGAAGTTTGGTAACATGCAGCCTTTGGGTTTGTCTGATGGCCTTCAGCCTGAATATTTGACACCGCCGGAATGGTAGGACATGGATATGCAGGATATCCATAGCCAGGGAATGCAAGCTGAATAGCATCTTGAAATTGCTCCATATTCTTGCTATCGTGGAGCAGTGCATATTGACGAGTCTGAAAATGCTGGACAGGAGGTTCGGATAATGAATGCAAACTGTCTGGTTGCTGGTGTCCTTGGTTCTGGGAGAAACCACTTGTATTGTTGGATGTTTTACTTTTGCTTCCGTCATCTGGTTTTCTTTGTGATTTCAATTGTCTCTTCTTTACATCTCCCTACAAAAGTGCCACATTTATACTGGGTTGTAACGAGCCAGGTCACTCACTGAAACAAGATGTAACCAAGTACCTATTGTTTTGACCAATTTTAAACTACATATAAATTCTAGGCTATCAAAACGGCAATTATAGTAGTGAAGACAGTTCCCAATAGGAGGGGAAAAATGTCATACAGGATGAATCCAGAGAGGATCAACTGAATACATGTATAGAAAAACAGCATACATTACAAGTAGCATCTTTTGTTCAGAGGTGCGTGGAAGCTTGCTATCCATGTGCCAGAACCATGAGTTGGTCGCGAGATCTTATGGGTTTCACCTCTAGCCTACCCCAACTTGTTTGGGACTAAAGGCTTTGTTGTTGTTGTTGTTGTTACTTTTCTGGTGAACATCAACTATTGGAGCCTTAGGCTGGATAACAGATATCAGATTGGTATAGCCAAATTTATCAGGATATGATCATCAGCTCCATTCAGGCCAGTTCAAAAGATCTCTAAATTGCAAGTGAAAAATAAATGATAACTATGAAGTGAATAAGTGTTTAAAAATCACTACACTGGACAATTGACACTCTTATATGTGTTAATTTATATGTTTAGAAAGGATAGCAACCATGTGAAGAAAACAATTTCCCAGATCATCATGAAAGATGGAGATGAATTCATTCATAAAAGATGAGCATATGCATCACATGGCTAGCTACCACCTTCAATATCTATACCAATATAAAAAGAGCGAGTTGCGGAGATCCGACAAATCTCACCTGTTCAACCGTATCTATACCAATATAAAAATGTGCCAAACATTAAGGTTGATTTCAGCTCCTTTGCATACGTGTTCACCCTTCTAGCATAAGAAAAATATGGTGCTTTGCTTGAAAAATTTGTGGCTTAATTCTGGAAGGCATTAAGTTTCCATACATGCATGCTTGTGCTGATCAATCCATCCCTCTAAAAACATGATACCCTCTTTCACATGCTTCATATAAGCTATGCACATGCCATCTCGCCAAGCACTGATAACATGTTTCATTTAAGAGATCATCTGAGATTTGCATAATTGTTTTGAGAATGGGCAGGGCAGCATCGACACCGGCCTCGATCAGTGTCGGGGCAATGATGAACCAACAAAGAAGGTGGCTCGGGTAGGGTGGCGCAGGACATCGACACTGGCCACGACCAGCGTCGAAGGATGGGTTGTTGGGATGGAAGGAGGAAGACAAAGAGGAGGAAGAAGACGACGATCACAAATTTTTACCACCGATAAAAAATAGGCAACCGGTGCACAGTTGCTCTCATAGTATCCGCTAAAGAATTTGGTAAAAGGTGATATATATTCGAAGGACTTCACTGATGTCACTTAGTCATCAGTTTGATTTATTTTCCTGTATTTTGCCCGTAGCAACGCACGAGCATTGTACTAGTCCTACCTAATATTAATATGCAATTTATATCTTGCCTAATATTAATGTGCAATACAATTAATATCTTGCTTAATATTAATGTGCATTGCACATACACAATTACTGGTCTGATTTAGTTTTCGAGAATAATCACTACCCAGACAATTTTACACTCAGCATACATTAGCATTAGCATCTGCTGTTACGTGCGTGGAGTTGGAGGTCCGAACTGGGATCTGATCGAAGGGGATAGCGAGGCTCGCCCTTAGGCGCATGTAGGGGCTCGTCCCTTGCCGTGACGCTGGAGGCTCTGAACTCTCAGTTTGGGGCAATTTTCCCTATTTCTTGATTGATAATCCTAATACAAACTATCCTCTCTTTATATAGATCAGAGAGATCACAAAACTTGGAAAGCAAACCAGACCCTAACCGTTTGGAAAGTAAAGACAACTTCCTAATAGAAATATATTTCCTAGGGATAAACTTGGACTTATTGGCTGCCAAGGATTAGCCATGTGCCTGCCTAAGGCCCACCTGTTGGTATTGTGGTTACAGACTGTGTGGCAGGTCTGGGCCTGCGGCTATAGTGCTGCCCCCAATACCTGTCCGTAACACTTCCGCCCGCCTGGAGAAACAGCTCGTCCTCGAGCTGGAAATCTGGATAACGATGCTTGAAGTCTTCCAGGGGCAGCCATGAAGTAGCTGTCGAATCAGCACCCTGCCACTGCACCAATACTTCAGGGACTCCCTTGAACAGACGTGAGCGAAGCACAACAGCCGGAGTTGGAACCACCCTGCCATGTAAGATGTCCGGTAATGCAGGAGGGGTATCTGGGGGCGGACCATGATATTTTTTTGAGGAACACCACATGGAATACATCATGAATCCGTGCATGAGGTGGAAGCTGCAACCGGTATGCCACCTCACCAATGCGCTCAAGAATTTGATATGGTCCAAAGTATCGTGGAGCGAGCTTGGCATTGCTGTGCGCACCCAAGGATGCCGTGGGCCGATGCTGAAGGTGAAGCCAGACCCATTCTCCAATGGTGAAGGCAATGTCACGGTGCTTCTCATCATGCTGGATCTTCATGCTATTCTGAGCTTGGAGAAGGCGATCCCGTATGTCAGCAAGGAACTCGTCACGGTCTGAGAGGGCACGGTCCACAGCTGCTACTTTTGCAAGGCCTGGCTCATAAGATACAAGCATCGGAGGCGGACGCCCATATACCACCTCGAAAGGAGTAGCTTTCAGGGCGGACTGAAAAGATGAGTTGTAGCAGAACTCAACCGAAGGAAGCCAGTGAGGCCACTGTTTAGGACGATCGCCCACTAAACACCGCAAGTACATGCCAATGATGCGGTTCAGCACTTATTTTTGTCCGTCAGTGGGATGAAATGCAGAACTGAGTTGTAGTTTGACACCAGCGAGGCGGAAACGCTCGGTCCAGAAATTGCTGGTAAATACTGGGTCACGGTCGCTCACAATGGACGTCGGAAATCCATGTAGAAGAACTATGTTATCGACGAAGGCCTTGGCAACAGAGCTAGCAGAGTATGGATGTCCCAAAGCAATGAAGTGGTTATATTTCGAGAAACGGTCAACAACAGTCAAATGACTGACTTACCACCCACTTTCGGCAGGCCCTCCACAAAGTCCATGGAAATGTCTGTCCAAACATGTTGAGGGACTGGAAGGGGTTGGAGAAGGCCACCGGGAAGATGCTCAGTCTTGTTGCGCTGGCACACGACACAAGACCGCACAAACTCCTCCACCACTGCTCGCATGCAAGGGATGTAAAAATTGGCACGCAATCGGTGAAGTGTCTTCTGAACACCCATGACCGGAGTCGTGGGCATCTGCCAAGATTGCAGGGAGGAAAACTGAGGCTGTTGTGATGTAGACCCGACCTTTATGGAGAATGAGGCCGTCGGTGACACTCCAAGGCCCTGCAGCCATCCCTGCTTTAATGGAGTCACGCAACGCTGTGAGGTCTGCACTAGTGGCAATTTCCTGGCGCAAATCATCAAAAAGTTGAAACTGAGGACATGAGAGAACAAAGACAGCCCCTAGCTCCTCCTCGTGGCACCTGGAGAGAGCATATGCCACTGTATTTTGACGGCCTGGTCGATACTCCACAGTGCAGTCATATCCCAGCAGCTTGCTTACCAATTGATGTTGCGGAATGGTGGAGAGGCGCTGGTCAAGCAAGTATTTCAAACTATAGTGATATGTTCTTATTTTGAAGCTTCGGCCCCACAAATACGGCCTCCAATGTCGATCAGCTTTCACCAATCCAATTAGCTCACGCTCATAAGCTGCTAGCTTGACATGGCATGGTGCCACCGCCCTGCTGAAGAAAGCAAGAGGTCTGCCCCCTTGGTGTAGCACGGCTCCAAAGCCCGTGCCAGACGCATCATAGTCCACCAAGAATGGAGAGTTGAAGTCCGGTAGCTGCAAGGCAGGTCCTGCTGCGAGTGCCTGCTTGAGTGTGTGAAAGGCTGTGTCAGCCTCCGGGGACCACAAAAAGCCTTCTTTCTTGACGAGCTTGGTGAGTGGAGCTGAGAGCACTCTGTAGTCCTGGATGAACTTGCGATAATACCCAGCAAGCCCAAGGAACCCGCTAAGGGCGCGGACACTTCGTGGTTTTGGCCATGCCTCCACCGCTTCCACCTTGGCCGGGTCCATGGCGACGCCGTCTGCTGAGATGATATGGCCCAAATAGGCCACTTTGCGCTCACCAAAGAAGCACTTAGAGCGCTTCAGGATAGCTGATGCTGCTGTAGGAGAAGCAAGACAGCACGAACATGACGAAGGTGTTCTGTCCAAGACTTCCTGTAGATCAAAATATCATCAAAGAAAACGAGTACAAATTTCCGAAGAGAAGGACAAAGAACAGCATTCATCAAGGCTTGGAACGTGGCTGGTGCGTTGGTGAGGCCAAAAGGCATCACCAAAAACTCGTAATGGCCGTGATGCGTGCGGAAGGCCATCATCTTGGCATCTGGCTCGTGCATCCGAACCTGATGATACCCACTGCGGAGATCAAGCTTGGTGAAGAACGAAGAACCATTGAGCTCATCCAGGAGCTCGTCGACAACCGGAATCAGGTATTTATCCTTGACAGTACCATCATTAAGTTGGCGGTAGTCCACGCAAAACCTCCATGTGCGACCTGTTTCTTGACAAGAATCACCAGGGAAGAAAATTCAGAGTTACTTTCCCGGATGATACCTTGCTGGAGCATATCCTCACATTGGCGTTCAATCTCATCCTTCTGGAGCTGAGGGTAACGGTATGGGCGAACTGCAATAGGGGTCGTTCCTGGCAAGAGCCGAATGCGTGGTCGCACATGCGCACCAGTGGTAAGCCACACAGTTTATCAAACAGAGCCTTGAACCCTTCCAGAAGTATGGCCATGTGGTCATCGGTGGCACATGAATGGACCTGCAGTGGCCCTTCGGACATGTTGATGCTGTGCCAAATGACCTGGTGATCTTTCTTCCAAAACGACATGGTCAAGTGCTCAAAGTCCCAAAGTATGGGCCCCAGTGTGCGCAACCATTGGACGCCAAGTACCAAGTCGAAACCATCCAAGGGAGTGGCATGACAGTCAATGACAAACAGCTCGCCAAGGACATCCAGCAAGAGGCCCTGCACACATCCAGCACTCGAAACTTTGTCCCCGTTAGCCACGGTTACTTGAACCCCGGGCGTTGTTCAAGGGAAATTCCCATGCGACTGGCTGCCTCCTCAGCTAGAAAATTATGTGTGGATCCTGAGTCCACCGGAGCCCTGAGACGACCTCCAGCAGCTTGGACATGTAGCTGCATGGTCTTGCCAATGCATATACCCGTAAGTGCACGCACCGAGATGGTTGGCGTGCCATTGGTTGACGCTCCTGGACCTCTCGCAGTAGTGTCAGATGCTGCCAGGGCGAACACTTTCTCAACTGTGTCAGCATCAACGTCGTCAGTGTCTTCCCCATCAGGCACCTCGATCCAAAAAAGCCGGGCACAACGGTGGCCACGGGCGTACTTCTCATCACAGTTAAAGCACAACCCTTTAGTGCGCCGGTCGGCCATCTCTGTTGGGGTAAGTTTCTTGAATTGCCTAGCAGGGAGGGGCTGTCCGGCTGGGACAGCAGCAGGCTGTTTGGGTAGGGAAACAGCGACCGTTGCTGTTGCCTTGGTTGCTTTGGACGACAATATTGTGCCTGAGAGTGGTGTGGTTGTGTCCTCATCATCTGTAAAACAACCCTGCTCATAGGAGAGTGCTAAGCTCATGGCAGCCTCAAGGTTCGATGGGTACTGCAAGTCCACATCAGTACGGATGGGCTTGCGTAGCCCAGCAATGAACAACTCGATCTGTTGCTCTTCTGAAAGACTCTCGCACCTGCAAACAAGAGTGAGGAATTGCTTCTTGTAGTCGCATACCGAGCCTGTTTGTTTCAAGTGTTTAATTTCCGCCAGCCGACTAGTCCTGATCCTTGGCCCAAAACTGCGGTTCAGGTATTTGACAAACTTTGGCCATGGTGGTTCGCCATGCATCATCTCCAGCCGGCTGTACCATAGTGCAGCATCATCGGTTAGGTGATAGGAGGCCATCCACGCCTTTTCCTTGTCCTCCGTCTGGTGGCCCTTGAAGAAGCACTCGACACGGTTCAACCAAGGCAACGGGTCGCCCTCCCCGTTATAGGTAGGGAATTCCAGCTTGTGGAACTTTGGAGCCTCCCGGTAGGCAAACGGTGCAGCCAGTGCAGCAGCAGCTGTGTTGTCAATCTCATCTTCATCTTTGCTCTGTGCCTTGCTGGATCCTCCCTTCTCCAGAAGGTCAATGGACACCCTAGCAGCCGCTAGTTGTTCCGTCAATGCTGCGACATCAGACCGCAGCTCGGGTAGTGCTTTGAGGTCAGGTAGAAAAGGGGGGGGGGGAATTGGTGGCTGTTGGTGGTGGGTGGCCGAGGAAGGTCCTCTCTGATACCAAGATGTTACGTGCGTGGAGTTGGGAGGTGGAAACTGGGATCTGATCGGAGGGGATAGCGAGGTTCGCCCTTAGGCGCATGTAGGGGCTCGTCCCCTGCCGTGACGCTGGAGGCTCTGAACTCTCAGTTTGGGGCAATTTTCCCTATTTCTTGATTGATAATCCTAATACAAACTATCCTCTCTTTATATAGATCAGAGAGATCACAAAACTTGGAAAGCAAACCAGATCCTAACCGTTTGGAAAGTAAAGACAACTTCCTAATAGAAATATATTTGCTAGGGATAAACTTGGACTTCTTGGCCGCCAAGGATTAGCCATGTGCCTGCCTAAGGCCCACCTGTTGGTATTGTGGTTACGGACTGTGTGGCAGGTCTGGGCCTGCGGCTATAGTGCTGCCCCCAATACCTGTCTGTAACATCTACTACCCCCCAAAAGTTGTATCGTATATACAAGAGCAACCAAGAGATGGTTGCTAGGCATGTCAATGCATTTAGCCATGTACCTTGATTTCTTGTTTGGCTATTTTACTGGGAGTACAATTAATCAGAACCGAAGAAGATCCACAATCAGAAGATGGTTGCTTATTTAATGGTATACACTGTAAAACAATCAAGTCGCATTGATAAGAAAGAGCTCAATGCTACAGAGGAAATGAAAATTAGCAATAAAAGATCCGAGTACTACATATACATACCGGAAAGGGGATTGATTGTACAGTACCGACAACCACATCTGAACTCGTAACAAGGAAATTACTGCCATTAACAATCATCTCATTTCCAAATAAGGCTTCAGTGTTGCTGCAGAACCACATCAAGCTATAAGTTTATTAAACCGGTAATAGTATCGTACCAACTATCCATACTTGTTGTTTCATTTGATTTCCAACCTTACCTAAACAAGTAGTCAAAATCATCAAAATCTCCAATATTGCCCCAGTCACAGTCGAGAAGGTTGTTGCTCTTTTCTTCATTCTCATTGCCAAACACTTCAGATTCACCATCCAGCTGCACTGTATATGGGCTAACGAAAGATATATAATTTGCTTTGAAAGTATTGTGTCTTTACCTTTTTTTTTCCTACATGTGTGGCATGTTTGAATGTAGAAATGTTAAATAATGAAACAAACCTGACACGCTTCTGGTAACTTTTTGTAAACTAGATGCAGAATTGAAATCCAAATATGTTGATGCTATATTATAGTCATTGTAGTTTCTATCAAATGCAGTGCTCGGGAGAGGCAGGTCAGGCCAGGATTCTATGTCAAGTTGTGCAGCTGAATAATGTCCACTAGCCTCAGTGGCAGCCTGCTTTTCCAAACCAGGATGTTCAGTTTGACCCCCTGAAGTACATTCAGTAAGGCCCACAACACTAGCTGCTTCATCATCATTCTTCTTCTGGTCTCGAACACAGATTGATCTACTATCCTTCGTATCCTTGGGGCAAGGTGTTATATGGTCTTCATTCTCCCTGAGTTCAGCCCAGATTCCATCCCCTACCTGCATTTCAAAACCAAAGACTAAATCATCTGGATAAAAAGTAGCAGTGTCTCTGCGTCGCTAATCAAAATTAATTTGCGCATCATACTGAGGAGGGTTGTGATAGGCTTGGCGAGACAACGTCAAAACTCAGCCACTCTTATGGAGATAAAACCCAAAAGAGGCGTAACCCTCTCAGCGACGCGCCACATCGGAACCCGGGTGTGGTGTCAAATGGGCAAGGGCCGGGCCGTCATCCCCTCGATGGCGCACCGTATCTTGATCTGGATACGGTGGCAAGTGAGCGAGGATCGGGTCGTCGCATCCTTAGTGGCGCACTACATCGTCGCCCGGATGTAGTGGAAAATGAGCAAGGGTCTTCACATTTGACTCGACGAGTGCGAAGGGTAAGGAAGCTAGCCGAGTCTAGGAGGATTCGCTTAGGTAGCTGGAACGTAGGGTCCCTAACAGGGAAGCTTCGGGAGCTAGTTGATGCAGCGGTGCCGAGAGGTGTTGATATCCTTTGCGTCCAAGAAACCAAATGGAGGGGACAGAAGGCGAAGGAGGTGGAGGATACCGGCTTCAAGCTGTGGTACACGCCTCAAGTACGGAGTGGTAGACATCAAGAGACGTGGGGACCGGATTATCCTGGTCAAGCTGGTAGTTGGGGACTTAGTTCTCAATGTTATCAGCATGTATGCCCCGCAAGTAGGCCACAATGAGAACACCAAGAGGGAGTACTGGGAGGCCTGGAGGACATGGTTAGAAGTGTATGATTGGCGAGAAGCTGTTCATAGGAGGAGACCTCAATGGCCACGTGGGTACATCTAACACAGGTTTTGAAGGGATGCATGGGGGCTTTGGCTATGGCATCAGGAATCAAGGAGAAGATGTCTTAAGCTTTGCTCTAGCCTACGACATGATCGTAGCTAACACCCTCTTTAAAAAGAGAGGATCACATCTAGTGACTTTTAGTAGTGGTCGACACTCTAGTCAGATTTATTGAGACAAGTACATTACCCTCATTAAGGACATGTACAATAATGTTGAGACAAGTGTTCAAACAAGTGATGGCGACACTGATGACTTCCCGATTAAAATAGGACTGCACCAGGGGTCATCTTTGAGGCCTTATCTTTTTTGCTTTGGTGACCGATGAGGTCACAAGGGATATACAAGGAGATATCCCATGGTGTATGCTCTTTGCAGATGATGTGGTGGTAGTCAACGATACTCAGATGGGGGTCATAGGAAGTTAAGAGTTATGGAGACAAACCTTGGAATCGGAAGGTTTTAGGCTTAGAAGAACTAAAACCGAGTACATGAGGTGCGGTTTCAATACTACTAGGCACAAGGAGGAGGTCAGCCTTGATGGGCAGATGGTGCCTCACAAGGACACCTTTCGATATTTGGGGTCAATAATGCAGAAGGATGGGTGTATTGATGAAGATGTGAACCATCAAATCAAAGCCGGATAGATGAAGTGCACCAAGCTTCTGGCATTCTCTGTGACAAGAAAGTGCCACAAAAACTAAAAGGCAAGTTCTATAGGACGGCGGTTCGACCCACAATGTCGTATGGCACTGAGTGTTGGCCGACTAAAAGGCAACATGTTCAACAGTTACGTGTGGTGGAGATGCGCATGTTGAGATGGATGTGTGGCCACACAAGGAAGGACCGAGTCCGGAATGATGATATACGAGATAGAGTTGGGGTATTACCGATTGAAGAGAAGCTTGTCCAACATCATCTGAGATGGTTTGGGCATATTCAACGCAGGCCTCCGGAAGCTCCAGTGCACAGCGGACGGCTAAAGTGTGCTGATAATGTCAAGAGAGGTCGGGGTAGATCGAACTTGACATGGGAGGAGTCCGTAAAGAGATACCTGAAGGATTGGAATATCACCAAAGAGCTTGCCATGGACAGGGATGCGTGGAAGCTTGCTATCCATATGCCAAAACAATGAGTTGGTCGTGAGATCTTATGGGATTCACCTCTAGCCTACCCCAACTTGTTTGGGACTATGTTGTTACTGTTTTTTAGTCTCACATCATAAAATTTAGCAAATCGCAAACTCTATCACCTGCCTCTATTTAAATTTGTAATTTGATGAAATGTTAATATTCTCAAAATGTATAAAAGACCACGAATATTCAGGGAGAATAAAGAACATGTAGTCCAGTTCAAAACAAGCCAGTAAATCTATTCAAACTCTAATACGATCTCTAAACTGACTGGACTCTTTCCTAACGAAGTTGCTTAATCAACTAGGACACTAATGTAACAAGTACTTAAGCCGATTGAGTAGAGGAGTGAGGCATCGGAGAAGACTGCCCCTTGAGAGAAGTGCATATTTCAACCCCGAACTCATGCCCTAGTCTAGACGGTATTGGAGCTTGGGGTTGTAAATTAACTAGGGCATGAGTTTGGGGTTGAAATATGCACTTCTCCCAATGCCCTTCTGTTCTTCCTGTTCATCCCACCTGCCTCTATCTCTCTCTCAAACAATAGTAATCACCTGCGTGTGGGGTTCAGGACTAGCGAATGTAACCAGTACTTAAGTCAAAAGCGTAGAGGAGTGAGCCATCGAAGAAGACTGTAGCAAATCCCTTTCTGGTCTTCCTATTCTTCCCACCTACCTCTATCGCTCTCTCTCTCTCTCTGTTAGGGCATGGCTAGCTACTGACTGGATTATATTGTGAAAGAAGAAACTTAGAAGATTTTAGTGCAAATTGGCTCGAGTTGCTAGGGTTTCTATTGCAAAATACTCCCTCCGTCCCAAAATAAGTGTCTCAACTTTGTACTAACTCAAGTACAAAGTTGTACTAAGCTTGTACTAGAGCTTAGTACAACTTTGTACTAGAGTTAGTACAAAGTTGAGACACTTATTTTGGGACGGAGGGAGTAGGAAATTAGGGCACTGTAGCACGCCACAGGCGGTTACGGTTACAACCCAATTACACAATTACATAAAGTTGGTCTCAAACGCAAAGAAATGGTGCTTTATAGCCATTACAGTCGTAAGCAGGTGAAAAGCTAAAACAGAAAGCAAAGGCAACCAGTCAACGTTGCCAGATGCTGAACAATGATGCGAGAGAGGTGGTGTAGCATCCGATCTTCGATCAGCGGCTGACAATGAACATAAACGGGCGAACCGGTATCAAGCGACGTGAGCCCTACGATCAAGGATGAACGTCGAGCGCGACCTCAGGAGCATCACGCGGAGACAGTAGAAGTGTCACTATTCTTCAGTTGATTCAGTCTCGAACCTGAGAATACCCCCCAATTGGGACAATGCTTGTCCTCAAGGCTGAAAGGAGGGAAAAAACTTTTATATAAATGTTGAGTCCTCCCATGTTGCTGCTTCGATCGACTTGTTCGCCCATTTGACTAGCAAACATACAACAGGAATACTGATGTTCCCCTGTGGTCTGGGAATCAATTTCCTTTCCAGTACCTTTTCTGGCTCCATTTTGATCAGTCCATTCTCATCCACTAGAGGCAAGTGACGAGTTGGTATGACATGAGGGCTGACATGCTTATTGAGCTGCCTGACATGGAAGGTATGATGTAGTTGACACCCTTCTGGAAGGAGCAATTTATATGTAGTGTTCCCAATTTATAGCAGCACTCTGAAGGGACCATAAAATTTGGAATGGAGTTTCAGGTGTTTGTGGAGACTAAGTGAGGTGTGCCTGTAAGGTTGAAGCTTGAGATAGGCCATGTCACCCACTTGGAATTGCCTGTCAGTTCTCTTCTTATCAGCAAAGTACTTCATTCTGTCTTGAGCTTTCAGCAAATTTTTCTTGATCACTTCCATTGCTAGCTCTCTGTTTTGTAATAAGTTCTCACTGTCCTCACAAATGGAGTCAGGTAGTGTAGACTCAGCTACCATGAGAGGTGGAAAACCATACAGAGCTTGAAATAGGGTCATTTTCAGGTAGGTATGAAAACTGGTGCTAAAATGGGGTCATTTTCAGATAGACAGATTGCAGCAACACTACACACATACAAAATATTTGTTGTGCTTTTTCCCCTCTCAAGCACGTGGCGCAGCATTCCAGTACTCCTCGAAGCAATAGGCAGTCTTACCGGCTACATCCGTAACTAGTACTAGTAGTAAACCATGACTGCTCCCCCGTCAAAAAAAAAAAACATAGAGATGTCAAAATGACTTGCTCTGCTGCGCAACCACGCTCAGACCTCCATGGAAAGCATCTCCTACCCCTTCTCAAACCACCACATCTAAACCTAGAACGCAACATACATGACACGTCGTGAACACATAGCAGATCTAACCGTGTGAGGAGAACGCAAATTAGAACAGAGCAGAGAAGAGGGAGGCGGCGGCACACCTGCTGTTGGGATTCCCCGTTGCAATCAAACATCCTCCTCCAGCTCAGGTAGCGGCGACCGCGCCCGATTCGTGCTGTCTCCCGGGTGCCAGCGGTAGCATATCCAGACGGCTACGAACAAAAGAGAGAGAGGGAGAGGAAAATCCTCAAATTCGCAGACGGCCTCTTCCCCCCTCCCTGTCTTCTCTGCTCTCTCTCTCTTTCTCCCCCCAACCGAGACGAGAGGAGTCGAGTCCAGGGAGCGGCAGACGCGTGGTGGCCGGCAAATGGCCGAGCGGTGGGGTGGGGCTTGGACCGCCACGTATGCAAGGAGTGGCATCCGGGTAGTGGCGGAGAGAACTCGATCAAATGCCGCGCTCCGATTGGCCCGGGGGGTTTACTGTTAGTAAAGCAACTTAGGCTGGCCATAGTGGGTAACATAAGTAGTATCATGCATTTGGGAGTCGCAAACATGCTTATGTGGCAGGCAATTAAAGAAGAAAAAGATGGTTATAGTGACATAGGTAGATACCGTAACATAATAAATGTGATGCTACTATGTGTCATGCATGACAATAAATGAGACCATCTATGATACTAATCTATGACACTATGCACTATAGAGGTAGTAACATAGACTAGTAACATTACTAGTCTAAGTTACTCCCCACTATGACCAGCCTTATGTATCTGGGTGTGTCTAGGGCACGTCTAGATGTACCCTAGTTATTGCACATCTAAGTGAGTGAATCAAGCAAAAAAGAAAAAGAAAAAAGAAAAAGAAAATATCCACACGAATCTCGACTAAGATCAATGACATAGGACTTAGATGTGCAATACTTATGGTACATCTAGATGTGCTTTAGCAAAACTGTATCTTTATTGAAGGCCCAAGGGGCATATATATACGGAAAAACTAACGCCCACACGTGTGGGCGTTTGTACATCGCTCACACACCTCCATCACCACTCATTTTGCCACGTATGAACAAATGACATCAGCAGAAATCTTTTTTATTTTCGGCTTAAAAATGTTTTACTCCTAACTAAAAAAGCGAATTAAAAATCCGTTTTCACCATTAAATCCGTCTCGACGAGATCTTCAAAACTAGACCCCATGTTGATATGTTTCGACGAAAAAAAAATTCCCCAAAAGTTGACATGATGTTTACACTGTAGTTGTCATAGTGTTTAAACTAAAGTTCCATGTGGCAATTTTAGTTTGTAAATCATGGCAATTTTAGTTTTTCGATGATGCCAATTCCAGTACTTTGAACATGAAAATATTTTTTTGTATGAACCATGGCAATTTTAAGTGCATGTATTATGGCAATTTTAATCTATGGTGCATGGCAAGTCTAGTTTCTTAATTCCTCGTTTTATAACATGTCAAAATTATTTTTAAATGTAGAAGAAAATAGCTGAAACATATTATGGCAACTTCAGTGTAAACATCATGACAATTCATGTGCAATAGACACGGCAACTTTTAACCCAAAAAAATTCGTTGAAATATATTGATATGAGATCTAGTTTTGAAGATCTCGTCGCGAGAGATTTAATGGTGAAAACGGATCTTCAATCGGATTTTTCATTTAAGAGATAAAACATTTTTAAAAAAGAAAATCCAAAAAGATTTCCACAGGCATGCATGCGGTGACATGGAGTAGTCTGTGTGCTATAGGGCATGTGGGCGGGTTTGGCTCCCACCACACGTGTGAGCGTTAGCATACACATGACTTGAGGTGCAAGGAAACTAAACATAGACTAATAATGACTCCTAGACCAAAACTAATACTCCTTAACACCCCCTTTCAAATGCAAAAGCGTATGCAATAGCATTGCATTTGAAGAAGTGTAATACTAAAAAAAGATAATCCAAATCCGCGTCTTGAGAGTGTCGTCGTAGCATGAAGAGTCTTCAAAACCTGTCGAGTCGCCAAAGGGGATAACGAAGAGATGGCACATCAGAGAAGACACCGCATCAATAGATGATACAATAAAAGTATCAAGAGAAGATGGGTTGTCAAAAGAAGATGGCACATCAAGAGAATGAAGCATTGCTTGAAGAATCATGGCCCATGAAAACCGACGGCGAAAGAAGCTCGGCGGCAAGAGAATGGGCTTAGATCAACAATGCAAAGAGAGGCCACAGAAATCCTATACATAGGACAATGACTAGAAAAAGGCTAACGGACAAAGCTATTGTGGACTCGCATGGCATGAGAAACACGAAATATTAACGGATTTGGTGGACGCAACGGAAGAAAAGAAAACTAAAAGCAATAGTAGATGCAATGGATAGATGGAAAATCTAGCAGCGGAAGAAACATAAAGATTTTTTTATGAGATCAAGCAGCGGACCAAGACACAACAACACGTAGCCGGACCAAGACACAGCGAAAGCAAAGAAGACAGCCGGACGGCGGAACTAGATCCATGGGGACTAGCAGCAACACGTAGTAGCAGGTAGTAGTACCACGTAGCAGCATCACATAGCAGACTAGCAGGTAGCAGCAGCCAGTGTAGCAAGAGATAGCAACAGCCACGCACACGGAAGCAAGAGCAGGAGGAGAGGAACACGCTTGCACGGCTGCATGAGCGGACGCACGCGAGTCGTCACGCGGCGGCAACGGTCTTCGCGGAAGGGCCGATCGTCCCAGCGGCGGACTTGGAGAGCAGAAAATGGGAGCACAGCAGGCGTGAGAGACCTGCACGGGGGCGCTGTTGACCAGGGCGGTGGCGATCTTCAGGGCGATGGGATCCAGACTCTAGAATGACGACGTTGACCAAGCCGGCCCGATCTCTGGAGGGTGTCGAACCAAACCGATCTGAAGGCAGCTTTGACTGGGGCGGCCCAATCTCCCGATCTGGAGACACCGTTGCCCAGGGAGGATCCTGGCAGGGCACGTGAAGTGGGGGGGATGGGAGCGCGAGACGGCCAGAGGAAGATGGCGGCATCGCGGGGGAGGCAGCGTCCGACCGAGAGGAGGTTGGCGGCGGCGCAAAATTGGATCTGCACGAGTTGCGCGTGCTAAAAAAACAACCTAAGCTCTAATACCATGTTAGGAAAGCAACTTATCTTTATTGAAGGCCCAAGAGGCATATATATATATATTACACATGACTTGAGGTGCAAGGAAACTAAACATAGACTAATAAGGACTCCTAGACCAATACTAATACTCCTTAACATTTACCACCATAGGCTAATTTGGCCCGCGGACGTGCAAAATGTCCGCTTTGAGCCCATATTCATACGTATAACTAACAAAAGGACCCGTGCGTTGTAACAAAAGGACCCGTGCGTTGTAACGTGTCGCCTGAAGCCTTGAACGAGCTCGGGGTTCCCTTTTATAGCGTGACGGGGCTGGCTCCGCGGCGGCAGAAGATAAGATCGCCGGCGACCACTTTCCTGTAGTTGCAGGGCATCATGGAGGCGACGAAAGCGTGCCGACGAGCGGGAGGATAAGAACGGCCTGTGCTCTGGGGCAGCTGGCGTGCGCTGGCGGTTTGGGCGGCGCTGTCCGCGGCGGAATCTGCTGCCGACGCCGGCGTGCTGCCAAGGCGGCGCTGCAGGGTGCCAGGGGGAGCTTGGAGTGTACTGGAGAGAGGGCGAGTGCGTGGCGGGGTTCGGCAGGCGAGCAGGGGTCAGAGATGGGACGCGACGAGGGCGGCAGTGCGGCGTGTCGGCGTAGTGCGCGCGCGTGCAAAACGTGCGCTCTGGGCGCGCCCAGAGCACGCACGGCACCTGCTCGATGAAATGCCAGCGCGCTCTAGAGCTCGAGGGTGGAGCTGGCACTGCACAGGATGGAGGTAGGGGTAACAAGGCACTCAGTGGACAAGGTGGATCGGTCAGGGGTTCAAGCCCATAATGCAAACCAGAGAGCTTGCCAAAAAGGGCTGTGCACACCAGGTGTTCGACAGAATGCCAGATGCACTTAGGCAACTCTTGGAGTGGCCAAAATCTCCAGATCAGTGTCTCTTTAGATGCAGAAGATGGTGGTAAGATCACTTGGGCAAAACCAAAAACTTGTTAGAGTAAGTTTTGCAAAACTCCAGTTTTGGGCAGAAAGAAAAAGGGTTTAGAACATGCATTTCAAAACCTCCAATGAGCCCAATCTCCTGGACTTAAGAGTTTGGTAGGGAGGGCTACTAGTAGGAAAAAGCTCAGGGTTACTAGAGCAAAGAAAAATAAGGTTGCAGTACAAATCACCAAATTGGGTCAGAATGCAAAAGAGGTTGATCCACTCAAATTTTTCAAAGAACATCACTGGGTTTTTGCTTGATGATGAATGGTATGCATCCACTGACATCTCCAAACACTTGGAAGAATTTTTAGAAGAATATTTAAATGGGTTGCAGTGCAAAAGTGCCTACTGGACCAGATTGGAAAAGTTGGTGAAGAGCTCAAAATCTCCAATGGCCAGAAGGTATTTTTGCATAAAAGTGATGTGGAACCATCACATGACATCCCCAAATTTTGGTGGAAAATTTGAATGCATTTGCCAAATGTTTGTAGTGCAAATAGGCTCCAAATGCAAAAGAAATCATTTTATAAGAACAAAGTTTTGAGAAAGTAAATCTTGCAACATTTGAATCCACTGATAAATAATTGTTTTATTATAGAGAGAAATCAAGTCCAACAATACCTTTGAAGGTTTTTCCCACAAGAGGCATAAATCCAAAATCACAAAAGTTAAAACTTGACAATTGGAAAAGTTTTATTTCCTGGCAACATTTTAATAAATAAAAAGAAGGCCAAAATTTCTTATCCTTTTGTGTTAGTTCTTTTTGTTTCTGTAATGCTCGCTCTTTAAAAATTTGTGAACCTTTTTTCTAAATTGAGAAACTTTTTTTCAAATTCGATGAACTTTTTCAAATCCAATAAATAATTTTTAAAATTTGATGAACTGTTTTTCAAATTTGATATTTTTTTTCGCAAATTTGATGAACTATTTTCAAATTCGATGATTTTTTTTGGAATTTGATGAAATATTTTCAAATCCGATGAACTTTTTTGAAAAGCTGATGAACTTTTTTGAAATTCGATGAACTATTTGTCAAATCCGATGAACATTGTTGAAAAGTTGATGAACTTTTTTGAAATTCGTTGAACTTTTTCCAAATTCAGTAAACTCTTTTTCAAATTCGATGAACTTTTTTCAAATCCGTGAACTTTTTTCAAACTCATGGTCTTTTTCATTGTTGTGAACTATTTTTTTCCAAATTAGTGCACTTTTTTCCATTTCATGAACTTTTATTTTTGAATTCGTGAACTTTTTTGAATATATGAGCCTTTTTTTACATTGGTTAACTTTTTTATGCATGTTCGTCAACTTTCCAAATTTGTTCACATTTTTTCCATACATTCACATTTTTTATTAATGTTTTCAAATAAGTCAAGTGCTACTATGTTGGTTCTTAAATCAATTCGCGCTGAAATTAATCACTAGCATCTAGTAGGTGTACCGGTTGGCCAGCCTCGGAGATGAGCGTGAGGGCGTGAGTTCGAATCACAGAGAGTCACCTTTTTGGATGTCTTTTCGCGTAATAATACAGTTTTTTCTGCGTGCCCGTTCATGGGCCGGCCCAACAAGCGCTGCCGCAGGCGCCAGCTGCCTTCGGCGGCGCTGAAGGCGCCGAATAGGCGCTCCCGGAGTTCGAACTCGCGATCACTTGCAGCGACGCCAGTTTTTTCTGCTTGCTCATTCGTGGGCCGACCCAGCAGGCGCTGCCGCAGGCGCCAGCTACCTTCGGCGGCGCTGAAGGCGCCGAATAGGCGCTCCCGGAGTTCGAACTCGCGATCACTTGCAGCGACGCCAACACAGTTACCATTAGGCCACCAACAAATGACTACTGCTTAGTAACTTGCTTTTTTATTTTTATTTGTATCTTTAATCGCAGGAATCCTTTGGTTTTGGGAAGCTTCCCAAAACGGATTTTCCCTAGTCCGCTGGTCATTTCCGGGGTGGTTTTAATCAGGTTTTATTATTTCATTTTTTCTTTTTCAGATGCGTCTTCTTTTTCATCAATTTTTTTCTTTTTAGGTCTTTCTTAAATGATGAATTGTTTAAAAAAATTGAACTTTTTCCAAATTTCATAAAGTTTTTTAAAATTCAATGAACTTTTTCCAAATTGGATGAACTTTTTTTCAAATTCTATGAACTTTTTTAAAATTTGATGAACTTTTTGCAACTTCGATGAAAGTTTTTTCAAATCCAAAGAACGTTTTTTCAAATCCAATGAACTTTTTTCAAAATCTTGATTCTTTTCTAAAATTCAATGAATTCTTTCGAAAATTGATGAACTTTTTCTCACAATCGACAAACTTTTTTCATTTTTGACGAACCTTTTCATATTTTTGAACTATTTTAAAATTTGTTGTTTCAATATTTTTCTGAATTTATTTTCAGTTAAATTAATATTGGCTATATAATATTTTTCGTTTTTGACAGATTCTGTTTTTCGCGTGTTGTTTGCTTATTTTGATGCATCTATGGATAGTATCGAGGGGTATGAACCATGGAAAAGTTGGAATATAGTAGGTATTACACCAATATAAATAAAGAATGAGTTCACAGCAGTACCCAAAGTGGTGATTTATTTTCTTATACTAACGGAGGTTACGAGATTTTCTGTTGAGTTTTGTGTTGTGAAGTTTTCAAGTTTTGGGTAAGGATTTGATGGACTATGGAATAAGGAGTGGCAAGAGCCTAAGCTTGGGGATGCCCAAGGCACCCAAGGTAATATTCAAGGATACCAAGAGCCTAAGCTTGGGATGCCCCGGAAGGCATCCCCTATTTCGTCTTCGTCTATCGGTAACTTTACTTGAGGCTATATTTTTATTCACCACATGATATGTGTTTTTCTTGGAGCGTCTTGTATGATTTGAGTCTTTGCTTTTTAGTTTGCCACAATCATCCTTGCTGTACACACCTTTTGAGAGAGACGCGCATCAATCGTGATTTATTAGAATACTATATGTGCTTCACTTATATCTTTTGAGCTAGGCAATTTTGCTCTAGTGCTTCACTTATATCTTTTAGAGCACGGTGGTGGTTTTATTTTATATAAATTGATGAACTCTCATGCTTCATTAATATTATTTTGAGAGTCTTTAAAACAGCATGGTAATTTGCTTTGATTATAAAATTAGTCCTAATATGATAGGCATCCAAGAGGGATATAATAAAAACTTTCATAATAATATGAGAAGTTTGATTCCTAATGATTGTTTTGAGATATTAAGATGGTGATATTAAAGTCATGCTAGTGAGTAGTTGTGAATTTGAGAAATACTTCTGTTAAAGTTTGTGAGTCCCGTAGCATGCACGTATGGTGAACCGTTATGTGATGAAGTCGGAGCATGATTTATTTATTGATTGTCTTCCTTATGAGTGGCGGTCTAGGACGAGCGATGGTCTTTTCCTGCCAATCTACCCCCCTAGGAGCATGCACGTAGTACTTTGTTTCGATAACTAATAGATTTTTGCAATAAGTATATGAGTTCTTTATGACTAATGTTGAGTCCATGGATTATACGCACTCTCACCCTTTTGCCATTGCTAGCCTCTCGTGTGCCGCGCAACTTTTGCGGTACCATAAACCCATCATATACCTTCCTCAAAACAGCCACCATACCTACCTATTATGGCATTTCCATAGCCATTCCGAGATATATTGCCATGCAACTTTCCACCGTTCCGTTTATATGACACGCTCCATCATTGTCATATTGCTATGCATGATCATGTAGTTGACATCGTATTTGTGGCAAAGCCACCGTTCATAATTCTTTCATACATGTCATTCTTGATTCATTGCACATCCAGATACACCGCCGGAGGCATTCACATAGAGTCATATTTTGTTCTAAGTATCGAGTTATAAGTAAATAAAAGTGTGATGATCTTCATTATTAGAGCATTGTCCCATGTGAGGAAAGGATGATGGAGACTATGATTCCCCCACAAGTCGGGATGAGACTCCGGGCGAAAAAAAGAGGCCACAAAAATGAGAGGAGACCCAAATAAAAAAAATGAGAGAAAAGAGAGAAGGGGCAATGTTACTATCCTTTTACCACACTTGTGCTTCAAAGTAGCACTATGATCTTCATGATAGAGAGTCTCCTATGATATCACTTTCATATACTGGTGGGAATTTTCATTTACCTACTCGAGGACCAGCAAGAATTAAGCTTGGGGATGCTTGATACGTCTCCAACGAATCTATAATTTCTGATTGTTCCATGCTATTATATTATCTGTTTTGGATGTTTTATATGCATTAATATGCTATTTTATATTATTTTTGGGACTAACCTATTAACCTAGAGCCCAGTGTCGGTTCCTGTTTTTTTTCCTTGTTTTAGAGTTTCACAGAAAAGGAATACCAAACGGAGTCCAAACGGAATGAAACTTTCATGATGATTTTTCTTGGACCAGAAGACATCCAGAGGGCTTGGAGTGCACGTTAGGAAAGCCACGAGGCGGCCATAAGGTCGGGAGGTGCGCCCAGGGGGGTAGGGCGCGCCCCCACCCTTGTGGGTCCCTCGTGACTCCACCGACCTATTTCTTCCGCCTATATATTCTCAAATATCCCAAAACCTTCCAGGAGAGCCACGAAACCACTTTTCCACCACCGCAACCTTCTGTACCTGTGAGATCCCATCTAGGGGCCTTTTCTGACATCCTGTCGGGGGGGGATTCATTCACGGAGGGCTTCTACATCAACACCATTGCCTGTCCGATGAAGCGTGAGTAGTTTACCACAGACATACGGGTCCATAGCTAGTAGCTAGATGGCTTCTTCTCTCTCTCTTTAATTCTCAATACAAATTTCTCCTTGATGTTCTTGGAGATCTATTCGATGTAATACTCTTTTGCGGTGTGTTTGCCGAGATCCGATGAATTATGGATTTATGATCATCTTATCTATGAATATTATTTGAATCTCCTCTGAATTCTTATATGCATGATTTGATATCTTTGCAAGTCTCTTAGAAATATCGATTTGGTTTGGCCAACTAGATTGGTTTTTCTTGCAATGGGAGAAGTGCTTAGCTTTGGGTTCAATCTTGCGGTGCTCGATCCTAGTGACAGAAGGGGAACCGGCACGTATTGTATTGTTGCCATCGAGGATAACAAGATGGGGTTTTCATCATATTGCTTGAGTTTATCCCGCTACACATGTCATCTTACTTAATGCGTTACTCTGTTCTTATGAACTTAATACTCTAGATGCAGGCAGGAGTCGGTCGATGTGTGGAGTAATAGTAGTAGATGTAGGCAGGAGTCGGTCTACTTGATACGGACGTGATGCCTATATTCATGATCATTGCATTAGATATCGTCATAATTATGCGATTTTCTATCAATTGCTCGGCAATAATTTGTTCACCCACCGTAATATTTTCTATCTTGAGAGAAGCCTCTAGTGAAACCTATGGCCCCCGGGTCTACTTTCCATCATATAAGTTTCCGATCTACAATTTTAGTTTCCTTTTTACTTTCTTTGCAATCTTTTACTTTCCGTTCCATAAACCAAAAATACCAAAAATATTACTTTACCATTTATCCACTTATAACAGATCTCACTTTGCAAATAACCGTGATGGGATTGACAACCCCTTTATCACGTTGGGTGCAAATTGGTGTTTGTTTGTGCAGGTATTCAGTGGCTTGTGCGTTGTCTCCTACTGGATTGATACCTTGGGTCTCAAAACCCGAGGGACATACTTACTCTATTTTGGTGCATCACTCTTTCCTCTTCAAGGGAAAAACCAACGCAATCTCAAGAGGTAGCAATCATAAAATATAAAAATGGAATCAACAAAGTAACAAGCATATATGGGAATTTAATTTGATTTGAAGGGATTTCAAATGCCATAGCGTGAGAAGCAAACGGTCTGATGGATATAATTCCTAATCAAAAATAGGTTGTTGAAATCCTGCGAAAGCAAATAGGAAAATAAAATTTGAAGGCACCAAACATATCTTATAGGTGGTGATGGAGTGAATGAGAAGGATACACTTTAAATTGGACATGTTCATACGAACGTGAAACCTGGTTTATAGCCACCAACGGTAAGCTAGCAACTTGAAGAAATAAGGAAACGGATTAAGGCAAGTAAAATACTTTGGAGTCATCACATTACTTTCATAGAAGTATTAAAGCGGGGATTTCAGTTAAACATCAGTACAAATTGGGGATTTAGGCCTAAAAAATATTAGGTTTAAAGGGGAGAATGGGATCAACAGATCTGATATATTTTGTACTACTAACAACCAAGGGATTTTAGTTCAGCACACAAAATAGCAATTTAGGTTCCATAATATCTAGATAAATTACAAGGAGCGGCAAAGGTACTGGAAGGAAAATGAATCACCAAATAGTAGTCCATGCCGGAGCCGTTCTGCCACGGCCGCAAACTCGAGCTCCCCTGCTCCAGTGTGCTCCATACATCTGCACTGCTGCGGCCACAACCTGCAATCCAAGAACAACAGACCAAAATCATAGGCGAATTAGGAATTTATGCCATTAATCGATGTGCAAATTAAAGGAATAGCACGAGGGCATAGGAGGGGAGGTCAGGATCTAGTAGTCGGCATCCATCCCTCGTCGTTGAGGGTGTTCCCCTACTGTTTCCTTTGCAATGCGAGTAGGGGGTTGAGGAAACGTGGCTAATCAGGCCCAATTTAATAGAAGGCTCCAGAAATTGTTACTGGAGCAGCGTACCATCACTTGATCTTAGCGAACCGAAGCAAGACGACGTATGCGCACAGTCGAAGGCAGCGGTGTGGGATTTAGACATGTCACCGAGACGCGGTGCTGATCCATGGTGGTTAGGGTTAGGGTTAGAGAGAGAGAGACCATTTAGCACCAAAGATTTCATCTGGAAGGGGGCACTTCACCGCCGCCGCCGCCCGAGTGCGGTTAAGATCAGGGAGGCGTTGCGACGGAGAGAGGGGGCGGCACGGCAGAAGTCAAAACGAAGGAGAGGAGGGCGTCGAGCGAAGGGAGACGAGTCGCTCGGGTCGCTCCTTCGATGGTTTCCTGTGAGTCTGGAATGGGCTTCGTGTTGGCCCAATTAACCACAGGCCTCCAATTTTGCTGCAAGAGCAGCTGCCTGGTCCTGTCGCTATAAATGGCGCGCTAGAATTTTATCAGATGGTCAGAAACGCCTAGAAGAGCACATCCAACGGCTGGAAACACTGGTGGCATGAGAGGGCTGGAAAAGCGCACGGTTGTAATGTATCTAAATGGGGATGAAGTGAAGCGTCCAACGTAGGCTCTGTACTCTCTCCCATATATATATATAGGATATCACTATTCTGATCCTTATTCTGATCACAGCCGGCCCTATAAGGCCCCGATGAGATCTTCCCGAACTCGAAAAGAACAAAAAAAGGCAGAACCAACCGGGTCAAGCCCACTCTCCCACGACCTCCACCCAGCCGAGACCCGCAGCGCCCGGATCCCACTCGACACTGCACGTCGTCGGCTACTGAGGCCATCCACCATAGCCGCCGTCGGCCCTCGACCCAACCACCACCGCCACCCCTCGTCCCAACCACCACCGCCATCCCTCGTTCCAACAACTGCCGCCGCAGCCCAGGGCACGTGCTCCCCTCCAGCGATTCCCCTGCACACAGCTGGAGCCATTCGCTCCCTCGGAAACCTGTCGGAGCCGCCGCGCCTACCCCCGCCTCTTCTCATCGTCAGCACGTCGTGCTGTCGGAGCACGCCCAGATCGGGTGGTGGAGCTCGAGCTCCCCCTGCGCGGCCTTGCCCCTGCGCCACTCCTCACCGGAGTGCGGGCAGCTCCTGGGCGAGCGCCTCCACCACCGCTGGCCAACTGCCCCGCCGCTGCCGTCGGCTACTTGGTCGCCGCCATCGCCCCCTGCAGCCTATGCACCCCACTTACTACTCCATCTCCTCCTCCTCCTCCTCAGCCACGGTGAAGCTCCCCAGCCATGGCACCATCCCGGCAGGGATCCGCAAAAACGCGGTGCCTCCTCCTGTTGGGGCTTCACTGCCGCAACACCAGGGCAGTCCCACTTCGCCTGAGCCACCAGTCCACCTCGAACTGGAGGTCGCCGGTTCCCCTAATTCAGCTGAGGTAATCTTCATCCCCATATTGCTATTCCCTTATCTCTTTACAGGATTTTCTGCAACCTTGTTTGAGTCTATGTTCTTCTTGACACTACGGGACGGCTTTAGCTACGACAGGGTTCAAAAAAGATGCACATGCTATGAGCTGATTCATTTAGAATTTTCTTAGATTGACTAGGGGTCATTTTTCCTGCAATCTAGAAATGTACAGAATGAATTTTGAGAGAGTTCAATGTGGTTGCTTGTGCCCTATAAAATTTATGCATTGTTTCATAGAGGATCTAGGGCGTACACCAATGACTTCATATGCTCATTCAGTTTTGGTAAAAATTGAATATGGCCATGCCCGAACGAACAACAAACTTCCTGAGAATATCATCTCCAACAAATTTGTGTTGTTCTCCAAATTTTTTGAATTTTGATTTTTTTTGTTTATGCAATGGTCAAACTGTTGCGTTCAAGAAGGTCAAGTATGTTAGTTGTAACAAAATATATTGTAATTCTTTGGCTTTGTGGGTTTTTGAAACTCCCTAGAAATACTAGAGTTTTTTCCCTGTGTTTTGGGGTGAATCAAATGATATTTTTATAGGAAGAACGAAAAAAGGATCACTTAGAATAGTGTTAACTCCCAAAGTTCAGATTTAATAAATTGGAGAATTCGACAAAACCGAGAAAATAAAAAAGAGACACATATGTTTGTACAGAAAAAAGCTCATGGATTTTTCTGTCTTTGAAAATGGGTTTTCCTCATTTCTAAAATGACCCAGACTTTCATTTTTTTTAAATGATCATTTCAAAAATTATAAAAAACATGGATTTCCCCGTTTCTAGAAAAACCTAGAGTTTTAAATTTAAAAGACAAAGAAGTCCAATGTTTATTACAAACCCCAAGAAGGTTAAACAAAAAAAACAAAGCATCTCAACACAAATTTATACAAAAAGTATTTTATCTGTTAAAATACCCCAGAAGTTCAAATCTAAAAACCGGAGCAGTTCGATGGTTATACAAAATTCAGATTTTCCTATTTATTATACAATGAATACAAGAAGTTCAATTTTTTAAAATAGAGCAGTACAAAATTCTTACAAAAGGTTTTTCATCATTTCTAATAAAAACTCTAGAAGTTCATATTTAAATAACGGGCTGGTTCAATATTTATTAGAAAATTAGGATTTTTTCGTCACTACAAGGAAACAAACCAAGAAGTCCAAATTATGAAAAATAGAGAAGTTCAATATTTATAAAAATCTTAGGTTTCCTTGTTACTAAGGAATAAAAATGAAGAAGTTCAAATTAAAATAAAGGAGTACTTTGATGTATACGGAAAACTGAAATTCTTTCCATTTCTAGGAAAAATGAAAGCAAGAAGTTCAATTTTAATAAAATTGTATGATTCTAAAACCATATTTTTTCTCTCCGGAGAATAAAATTATTAAAGTTTTCGGAATTATGGGTAAAAAAGCAAAAGTGAAGTTCAAAGTGAAACCAACCAGCGGTTCAACTACTACACGGAGTGTGTTTCATATAAGAAAAAAAAAGAATAAAAAGACAAAGTCTAAAAAGACTTTAGTTAGAAGTTCACGTGTTCGGCCCAGGAAGTTCAAAATTCTTGTAAAGGAGGTTCACTATGTATTTCTAGTGCTTTAAAATAGTTTTCTCAATCCATTACAAATTTGAAACATAATGCTCGGCACGAAAAATGTTCTTCTATTCAACAAATTTCCAAGGGTATATCATATTCTTATTCCAACATAAACAGTTAAAAACAAATTGGTGCATGTTGTCCCAAAAAGAAGTTTAATCGTATTTAAAAAGTTGTGTCTTTTCAACATGTTTCTAATGGTTTATCATTTGTGGAACTCTGAGTAACGGGTGAGGAATTACAAACAAAAAATACATGGCCGAAGTTCAATATGAAAACAGGGAGCAGTTCAACTACTACACGGAATGCGTTTCAGATGAGAATAAAAGAGTACAAAACTAAAAGCCTAAAAGTTTTTTGCAAGAAGTTCATGTGCTCCACCCTGCACGGTTCAAAAATTATATTACGAGACTCCGACCTTCTATTGCATGTTTAAAAAGAGAGGCAAAAACAAGATCGTGTTTGCCATTTTTAAAACTGCTCTCAAACAGCAACAAATTTGTAACACTTGTCTACATAAAAAAGTTGCTCATATTCATAAGCCTTCCAACCGTATATTATATGCTACACTCCAGTGAATGGTTTAAAATTTTCATGTATACCGTCTAAAACACATTTTTATGTATTTCAAAAAATTCTTATCTGTTGAAAGAAGTTGAAAACAACAAGACGTTCAAGTACTGCACGGAATGCATTTCAGGTGAGAATAGAAGTATAGAAAAATAAGAGCTTAAAAGGTTTGTTGAAAGCAGTTCAAGTGCTCTGTCCGGGGAAGTTCAAAAATTCTTGCGAGAGAGGTTCACCTTGTATTTTCATGTTCAAAAACACAAAAAAGAAATTGTTTTTTGCATTTTAAAATAACTCTCTCAATCCACAAAGAAGTTCAGTTATTATTTGGGAGCAATTTGATTTCAGAAAGAAAATAAAAAATTCAAATTATAAAAACGAAAAAAGTTCATGTACTACATGGTGTGTGTTTAATATGAGAAAAATGAATTAAAAGGAAAGGTCCAATTATTTTTGTTGCTATAAGTTCAAGTCCTCCGTCGGAGAAAGTTTAAAAAATTATTGTGAGAGAGATTTGTACAAAAGGAATATCATTTGTGTAGCACTGACGAATGGATGAGAAAATTACAAACGAAAATACGTCACAGAAGTTCAACTACTACGCTGAATGAATTTCAGATGAAAAACTTTTAAATCGTCGCGAGTATGAAAAAATGATCAACACGGGAAAGTTGCATGTTTACAGCAGCTTTTCATCGGTATATCACTTCTCAATTCCAGTGAGTGGATGGAGAGCTACGAGCAGTGGATGGAGAGCTACGAGCAAAAAAAGCATGCCAAAAATAGGGTGAAGTTCAAGTAGACATGCCGAGAAGTTCAAGTTCTTCACGCGATGCATTTTTGAAATATCTGTTTCGCGATAAAGGCAGAATGAATGATCTCGTCGTTTTTGAAATTACTTAAAAGCGGCTAGGAATCAGAGAAAACCATCAACATGAAAAAGTTCCACATTTTCCGTAGCTTTTCAACGGTATATTATTTGTCCCATTCTGATAAAGTTTATAGAAATTACAACAAAAATACGTTTTTAGCCATTTTCAAAATTGACTTAAAACCATAAAGAATTGGGAGAAAAAATATATACCAAAAAGTTTCGCATTTGTTCAAGCTTTCCAACGCTGTGTCATTTGCTGCATTCGGACTTACGGTTAAAAACTTAGCTCGAAAATACGAACTCGGTGGAACTTGTTTTCTAAATTAATTTTAAACCGTTGAAAACTAGAAAAAACTTTCAACATGAAAAAGTAGCACATTTTCATAAGCTTTCCAACGCCATATCATTTGCCTCAATTGGATTAGCCAGTTAGAAATGACGTCGAAAATACGAACTCGGTTGTTCGGTTTGCGGAATTTTACAACTTTCCAAATTACTCTTTAACCATAGGGAATTAGAGAAAACTATCAACATGTGGAAGGAGCGGTTTTGCAGCAGCTTTTCAATGCCATATTATTTGCCTCATTCTGATAAACGGTTTAGAAATGCGATCGAAAATACGATTCACGTTTTTTGTATGAAGAAAAAACGGTTTTTAAAACTGCTCTTAAACCGCTTAGATTTTGCCAATATTTAACTTGGGTCATGATACTCGTGTCCATATTTTTCCAACGGTATATCGCAAGCCCCATTTGGGCAGTGTTGGCGGAAGTTCAACCTAGCGCCGGGGGAAGTTCAGGTCAAACAACTCAGGCAGTAAAATTGCAAAAAACGCAAGTTCATCACGACCCGAGAGCAAAATCCGCCAACGAGCAAGATTCCTATTTAAAACGGGCATTTAGTTGCTAAAAACCGTTTCTAGATTACACTTACATCACATAGAACACGACTAACCAGAATAATTCGTGTGGGGAGACACGGTTGTGAAGATAGCCCGAATGTCGGGTTCCTACAAAGGGAAGTTCAGGCGTGTAACTCAGGAAGTTCATGTTGTGATCAGAATAATATTCTGATCCCGTGATCAGAATAGTGTTTATATATATATATATACACATATATGCCTGAATACCCTCATATCCTTCTCATGTATGATCTAAGCATGGGTGCTTGTAGACATCCACAACATATCCAGAAAGATGAGACGAGTCGAGCTATGGGCTCTCTCAGCGATTTGAGCGATCCAGCCGTCCATTTCGTTTGCTTGATTGGATTTCGGCCGTCGAATCGAGGCGCCGGAGGACGTCGGCCGTCAGATCGAACCTGAGCTCCTGTAGTAATGGATAGTTACTCCCGCGGTGAAATATCTCGTGCCACCACATGTAAAATCGATGCCCCCAAGGGCATCTTAGTCATTTCACTTTCGGGTATAAAAATCTTAGCAGCTCCCGTAGAACCCTAGCCGCCTCCTCTTCTCTCCCCTTCCCAGCCACTCGCCCCGCTGCCTCGCCCGCCCTGCCCCGCTGTTGGGGATCGTAGCATGCAATTTCAAAAAAATTCCGACGCTCACGCAAGATCTATCAAGGAGATGCATAGCAACGAGGGAGGAAGAGTGTGTCCACGTACCCTCGTAGACCGAAAGCGGAAGCATTTGACAACGCGGTTGATGTAGTCGAACTTCTTCTCGTTCCGACCGATCAAGCACTGAACGTATGACACCTCTGAGTTCTGCACACGTTCAGCTCGATGACGTCCCTCGAACTCTTGATCCAGCAAAGTGTCGAGGGAGAGTTCCGTTAGCACGACAGCGTGGTGACGGTGATGGTGAGGTGACGCGCAGGGCTTCGCCTAAGCACTACGTGAATATGACCGGAGGCGTAAACTGTGGAGGGGGGCGTCGCACACGGCTAACAATGTTTGTTGTGTGTTCTAGCTGTGCCCCCCTCATATATATAGGTTGGAGGGGAGGAGAGACAGCCAAGGGGGCGCCCCAAGTAGGAGGAATCCTACTTGGGCACCTCCCAATTTGGCCTCCCCCTTTCCTATTCCTATTCGGAGTAGGAAGGGAAGAGGGGGAAGGGGGAATCCTATTCCCTTTTTCCTTTCCTCCTTCCCCTTTCCTTCTCCAATTTGTCCAGCCCATATGGGGGGGGGGTGCACCAGCCCCTTTGTGGCTGGTGTGTTTCCCCTCTTGCCCATAAGGACCATATAGTTAGCCAGGGGTAGCCCGGAACTCCTTCCGGTGACCCGATACGTACCCGGTAACCCCAGAACACTTCCGGTGTCTGAATACTATCGTCCTATATATGAATCTTTACCTCTCGACCATTTCGAGACTCCTCATCATGTCCGTGATCTCATCCAAGACTCCGAACAACATTCAGTCACCAAATCACATAACTCATATAATACAAATCGTCATTAAACGTTAAGCGTGCGGACCCTACGTGTTTGAGAACTATGTAGACATGACCGAGACACCTCTCCGGTCAATAACCAATAGCGGAACCTGGATGCTTATATTGGCTCCGACATATTCTACGAAGATCTTTATCAGTCGAACCGTTATGACAACATATGTTATTCCCTTTGTCATCGGTATGTTACTTGCACGAGATTCGATCGTCGGTATCTTCATACCTAGTTCAATCTTGTTACCGGCAAGTCTCTTTACTCGTTCCGTAATGCATCATCCCGTAACTAACTCATTAGTTACATTGCTTGCAAGGCTTATTATGATGTGCATTACCGAGAGGGCCCAGAGATACCTCTCCGATACTCGGAGTGACAAATCCTAATCTCAATCTATGCCAACCCAACAAATACCTTCGGAGATACCTGTAGAGCATCTTTATAATCACCCAGTTACGTTGTGACGTTTGATAGCACACAGGGTATTCCTCCGGTATCCGGGAGTTGCATAATCTCATAGTCAAAGGAATATGTATAAGTCATGAAGAAAGCAATAGCAATAAAACTTAACGATCATTATGCTAAGCTAACGGATGGGTCTTGTCCATCACATCATTCTCCTAATGATGTGATCCCGTTCATCAAATGACAACACATGTCTATGGTTAGGAAACTTAACCATCTTTGATTAACGAGTTAGTCTAGTAGAGGCTTACTAGGGACACTGTGTTTTGTCTATGTATCCACACATGTATCAAGTTTCCGGTTAATATAATTCCAGCATGAATAATAAACATTTATCATGATATAAGGAAATATAAAATAACAACTTTATTATTGCCTCTAGGGCATATTTTCTTCAGTCTCCCACTTGCACTAGAGTCAATAATCCAGTTCACCTCGCCATGTGATTTAACACTAATAGTTCACATCTTTATGTGATTAACACCCATAGTTCACATCGCCATGTGATCAACACCCAAAGGGTTTACTAGAGTCAATAATATAGTTCACATCGCTATGTGACTAACACCCAAATAGTACTAAGGTGTGATCATGTTTTGCTTGTGAGAGAAGTTTAGTCAACGGGTCTGCCACATTCAGATCCGTATGTATTTTATAAATTTCTATGTCTACAATGCTCTGCATAGAGCTACTCTAGCTAATTGCTCCCACTTTCAATATGTATCCAGATTGAGACTCAGACTCATCCATATCGGTGTCAAAGCTTTACATCGACGTAACGCTTTACGACGAACTCTTTATCACCTCCATAACCGAGAAATATCCCCTTAGTCTTCTAAGGATAATTTTGACCGCTGTCCAGTGATCTACTCCTGGATCACTATTGTAGCCCTTTGCCAAACTCATGGCAAGGTACACAATAGGTGTGGTATACAGCGTGGCATACTTTATAGAACCTATGGCTTAGGCATAGGGAATGGCTTTCATTCTCTCTCTATCTTCTGCTGTGGTCGGGTTTTGAGTCTTACTCAACTTCATACGTTACAACTCAGGCAAGAACTCCTTCTTTGACCGATCCATTTTGAACTCCTTCAAAATCTTATCAAGGTATGTACTCATCGAAAGTCTTATCAAGCGTCTTGATCTATCTCTATAGATCTTGATGCCCAATATGTAAGCAGCTTCACCGAGGTCTTTCTTTGAGAAACTCCTTTCAAACACTCCTCTATGCTTTCCAGAAAATTCTACATCATTTCCGATCAACAATATGTCATTCACATATACTTATCAGAAAGGCTGTAGTGCTCCCACTCACTTTCTTGTAAATACAGGCTTCACCGAAGTCTGTATAAAACAATATGCTTTGATCACCTTATTAAATCGTATATTCCAACTCTGAGATGCTTGCACCAGTCCATAGATGGATCGCTGGAGTTTGCACACTTTGTCAGCACATTAGGATCGACAAAACCTTTTGGTTGCATCATATACAACTCTTCTTTAAGAAATCCATTAAGGAATGCAGTTTTGACATCCATTTGCCAGATTTCATAAAATGTGGCAATTACTAACATGATTCGGACAAACTTAAGCATTGCTACGATAGTCAACACCTTGAACTTGTCAAAAACCTTTTTCGACAAGTCTAGCTTTGTAGATAGTAACACTACTACCAGCGTCCTTCTTCCTCTTGAAGATCCATTTATTCTCTATGGCTTGCCGATCATCAGGCAAGTCAACCAAAGTCCATACTTTGTTCTCATACATGGATCCTATCTTAGATTTCATGGCCTCAAGCCATTTTGCGGAATCTGGGCTCATCATCGCTTCCTCATAGTTCGTAGGTTCATCATGGTCTAGTAAGATGACTTCTAGAACAGGATTACCGTACCACTTTGGTGCGGAACATGCTCTGGTTGACCTACGAGGTTCAGTAGTAACTTGATCTGAAGTTTCATGATCATTATCATAGCTTCCTCTCTTGTTGGTGTAGGCATCACGGGAACGGTTTTCTGTGATGAGCTACTTTCCAATTCGAGAGAAGGTACAATTACCTCATCAAGTTCTACTTTCCTCCCACTCACTTCTTTTGAGTGAAACTCCTTCTCTAGAAAGGATCCATTCTTAGCAACAAAGATCTTGCCTTCAGATCTGTGATAGAAGGTGTACCCAACAGTTTCTTTTGGGTATCCTATGAAGACGCACTTCTTCGATCTGGGTTCGAGCTTATCAGGCTGAAGCTTTTTCACATAAGCATCGCAACCCCAAACTTTAAGAAACGATAGCTTAGGCTTCTTGCCAATCCATAGTTCATACGGTGTCGTCTCAACGTATTAAGATGGTGCCCTATTTAACGTGAATGCAACTGTCTCTAATGCATAACCCCAAAACGATAGTGGTAAATCGGTAAGAGACATCATAGATCGCACCATATCTAATAAAGTACGATTACGATGTTCGGACACACCATTACGCTGTGGTGTTCCAGGTGGCGTGAGTTGTGAAACTATTCCACATTGTTTTAAATGAAGGCCAAACTCGTAACTCAAATATTCGCCTCCGCGATCAGATCGTAGAAACTTTATTTTCTTGTTACGATGATTCTCCACTTCACTCTGAAATTCTTTGAACTTTTAAAATGTTTCAGACTTGTGTTTCATTAAGTAGATATACCCATATCTGCTTAAATCATTTGTGAAGGTTAGAAAATAACGATACCCGCCGCGAGCCTCAACGCTCATCGGATCGCATACATCGGTATTGAAAGAACATGCGGTGCCCTCATGTTTGGTTTTGGTAATTGATGACAATCTCTATGGACTAATGGTTGCCTTGAGTTATATTTGAAGGATTTGTCCATAGGCATTTCTTGAAGTCCATG
Source organism: Triticum aestivum (assembly GCF_018294505.1). NCBI lineage: Eukaryota > Viridiplantae > Streptophyta > Magnoliopsida > Poales > Poaceae > Triticum > Triticum aestivum. The sequence goes on from NC_057802.1 coordinate 262,452,698, forward strand.
TGTTGGTTTCAAGGAGTTTATGTGGTGACCAAGGATTTGTCCATAGGCATTTCTTGAAGTCCATGTGTTGGTTTCAAAGAGTTTATGTGGTGACCAAGTAGTTATTAAGGGATTATCCAAAGATTGGTCATGTGAGAGTTGAGCTTATTGCAAGCATGTCTTGAAGAAGAAGATTGTGTGATCATTCATGTTTACCTTCAAGACATCATCCAAATGAAGAGAGTTGGAAAGAGTCAAGGTTGATCAAGACTAAGTCAAGAGTGAATCAAGTTGATCAACACACAAAGCGCACAAGATGTACCGAGAGGGATCAAGCGATCCCATGGTGTGGTGAGCATTATCAATTACGCTTTGTGTACTAACCCATGATCTTCGTGAGAGTTCTTTGTGGGGTTAGGTTGCGGTGTGCAAGTTCAAGTGAAGCATCATGAAGAGATCAAATGCTTGAAGCTTGCCGTCCATTGTGGTGACAATGGACTTATGAAGATGTTGCGGTGTGCAAGTTCAAGTGAAGCATCATGAAGAGATCAAATGCTTGAAGCTTGCCGTCCATTGTGGTGACAATGGACGTGTGAAGATGTGCGGAAAAGTGGCTCACCCATAGTGGAGCATGGGGGAGCAATCAACTAGTCTTCATCAAGCCAACGCAACCAAGAAAGGTGGTCCAACTTGAGGGAGTCAAGATCGTCATCATCTAGCTCAAGTGGACCATGTGCAAGGCAAAGGTTTGCTTTTGATAGGTTTTCTATTTTACCGGTCTCATGATGGTAGGTGGGAGACCGGGTTATAGGATCGATTGCCGTACTATCAAGGGGGGCTCTCGATGAGTAGCTTGATCGTATCGTTCATAGAGAGCTCAAACCATTGCATCCTTGCATCATCTTTATTGGTTCTTGTTTGGTTCTTCTCTTTGTGAGTTTTGGAGCTTATGGTCATCTTGATGACAAGCTCGAGTTCATCGAAAACGGAGTTCACTCACATCTTCTATGATGTTTTCGATGTTGGAGGTTATGCCGGTTCTTCTCGGTTGGAGGTTTCACTCCTCTATTTGTTGGCTACTCATCTTCCTCTATCCAACAAGCTTGAGTTTGCTCAATTCGGAGCTCATATGCAGAAGTTATGGCAGTTTTGGTTTCCTAGCGGTAGTACCGCGGGCCGGAGCGGTAGTACCGCTTGGGTGCTACAAGCGGTAGTACCGCTCTATAGCGGTAGTACCGCTCCTGAGCGGTAGTACCGCTGGTAGCCCCCAGCCGTAGTACCGCTGCGGTCTCGTGCTAGTACCGCCTCGATTCGAGGGGTCTTTTTCGTGTCGGGTTTTACGGTACTGGCCACGTCAGTGGGGGCCGTTGTACCGCTCGTATGCGGTAGTACCGCCCTGCCACCGCGGTAGTACCGCTCTGGGCCCAGCGGCAGTACCGCGAGGGGGAGCGGTAGTACCGCTTATAGGGACAAGCGGTAGTACCGCTGGCCAAGCGGTAGTACCGCTCTCTGCGGGGCTGAAGTGGGGGTAACGGTTGGATTGTTCCCTCACTATATAAGGGGGTCTTCTTCCCCATTCTACTTTATCTCTTGAGCTCGTGTTCTTCCCCATTGTTGACCTTCTTCGAGCTTGCTAACTCTCAATCCCTCCATGGATTCTTGCTAGTTTTTGAGGGGAAAAAGAGAGGAGATCTAGATCCACATTTCCACCAATCACTTTCTCCTCTATGTGAGGGGAACCCATTGGATCTAGATCTTGGAGTTCTTGGTGTTCTCCTTCTTGTTCTTCCTCTCATTTTCCTCCCTAGCATTAGTTGCTTCAGTGGGATTTGAGAGAGAAGGACTTGGGCACTCCGTGTGCCTTTGCCATTGCATTTGGTGCATCGGTTTGAGTTCTCCACGGTGATACGTGGAAGTTACAAGTTGAGAAGCTTATTACTCTTGGGTGTTTGGTGCCCTTGAGCTTGTTCCTCTTGGGTGCTTGGGCGCCCTAGACGGTTGGTGGTGTTCGGAGCTCAATCATTGTGGTGTAAAGCTCCGGGCAAGCGTCGGGGTCTCCAATTAGGTTGTGGAGATCGCCCCGAGCAATTTGACGGGTACCGGTGACCGCCCCCAAGGGTTGCCAAAGTGTTCGGGTTCGGTGACCGCCCCCAAGGGTTGCCATTTGTACGGGTTCGGTGACCGCCCTCAAGGGTCCCTTAGTGGAATCACGGCATCTTGCATTGTGCGAGGGCGTGAGGAGATTACGGTGGCCCTAGTGGCTTCTTGGGGAGCATTGTGCCTCCACACCGCTCCAAACAGAGATTAGCATCCGCAAGGGTGTGAACTTCGGGATACATCATCGTCTCCGCGTGCCTCGGTTATCTCTTACCCGAGCCCTTTACTTATGCACTTTACTTTGTGATAGCCATATTGTTTCTTGTTATATATCTTGCTATCACCTAGTTGTTTATCTTGCTTAGCATAAGTTGTTGGTGCACATAGGTGAGCCTAGTTGTTGTAGGTTTTGTGCTTAACAAATTAACCGCTAGGTTTATTCCGCATTTGTTCAAGCCTAACCGTAATTATTTTAAAGCGCCTATTCACCCCCCTTCTAGGCGACATCCACGATCTTTCAGGTATGCATTATTTCCAATAAGTCAGTGGCTCGCTCCATTGTTCCGGAGAACAGAGTCTTAGTCATCTTGCCCATGAGGCATGGTTTGCAAGCATCAAATGATTCATAATCAAGTGATTCCAAAAGTCCATCCGCATGGAGTTTCTTCATGCGCTTTACACCAATATGACCTAAACGGCAGTGCCACAAATATGTTGCACTATCATTATAAACTTTGCATCTTTTGGCATCAATATTATGAATATGTTTATCATTATGATCGAGATTCAATAAACCATTCACATTGGGTGTATGACCATAGAAGGTTTTATTCATGTAAACAGAACAACAATTATTCTCTGACTTAAATGCATAACCGTATTGCAATAAACATGATCGAATCATATTTATGCTCAACGCAAACACCAAATAACATTTATTTAGGTTCAAATCTAATCCCGAAGGTAGAGGGAGTGTGCGATGGTGATCTTATCAACCTTGGAATCACTTCCAACACACATCATCACCTTGCCTTAGTCTCTGTTCATTTTGCAACTCCTGTTTTGAGTTACCAATCCTAGCAACTGAATCGGTATCAAATACTGTTGGGGAACGTAGCAGAAATTCAAAATTTTCCTACGTGTCACCAAGATCAATCTAGGAGATGCTAGCAACGAGAGGGGATGAGTGCATCTACATACCCTTGTAGATCGCGAGCAGAAGCGTTCAAGAGAACGGGGTTGATGGAGTCGTACTCGTCGTGATCCAAATCACTGATGATCCTAGCGCCGAACGGACGGCACCTCCGCGTTCAACACACGTACGGAGCAGCGACGTCTCCTCCTTCTTGATCCAGCAAGGGGGAGGAGAGGTTGATGGAGATCGAGCAGCACGACGGCGTGGTGGTGGAAGTAGCGGGATTCCAACAGGGCTTCGCCAAGCGCTGCGGGAGGAGGGAGATGTGTCACGGGAGGGAGAGGGAGGCGCCAGGGCTTGGGGTGCTGCTCCCATGCGCCTCCCCACTATATATAGGGGTGGAGGGGGCTGGTTTCTTGCCCTCCAAGTCCATTGGGGCGTTGGCAAAGGTGGGGAAAAGAAATCCCATCATTTCCCTTCTCCACCGATTGTTATCCCCCTTTTTTAGGGATCTTGATCTTATCCCTTCGGGATATAATCTTATTCCTTCTAAGGTGGGATCTTGGTGCGCCTTGACCAGGGGTGTGGGGCCTTGCCCCCACTACCCACGTTCATGTGGGTCCCCCCATGCAGGTGGGCCCCACTTCGGAACCTTCTAGAACCTTCCCGGTACAATACCGAAAAATCCCGAACATTTTCCGGTGGCCAAAATAGGACTTCCCATATATAAATCTTTACCTCCGGACCATTTCGGAACTCCTCGTGACGTCCGGGATCTCATCCGAGACTCCGAACGACTTTCGGATTTCCGCATACTAGTATCTCTACAACCCTAGCGTCACCGAACCTTAAGTGTGTAGACCCTACGGGTTCAGGAGACATGCAGACATGACCGAGACGACTCTCCGGTCAATAACCAACAGCGGGATCTGTATACCCATGTTGGCTCCCACATGTTCCACGATGATCTCATCGGATGAACCATGATGTCAAGGATTCAATCAATCCCGTATACAATTCCCTTTGTCAATTAGTACGTTACTTGCCCGAGATTCGATCGTCGGTATCCCAATACCTTGTTCAATCTCATTACCGGCAAGTCACTTTACTCGTACCGTGATGCATGATCCCGTGACCAAACACTTGGTCACATTGAGCTCATTATGATGATGCATTACCGAGTGGGCCCAGAGATACCTCTCCGTCATACGGAGTGACAAATCCCAGTCTCGATTCGTGCCAACCCAACAGACACTTTCGGAGATACCTATAGTGCACCTTTATAGCCACCCAGTTACGTTGTGACGTTTGGTACACCCAAAGCATTCCTACGGTATCCGGGAGTTGCACAATCTCATGGTCTAAGGAAATGATACTTGACATTAGAAAAGCTCTAGCAAACGAACTACACGATCTTGTGCTATGCTTAGGATTGGGTCTTGTCCATCACATCATTCTCCTAATGATGTGATTCCGTTATCAATGACATCCAATGTCCATGGTCAGGAAACCATAACCATCTATTGATCAACGAGCTAGTCAACTAGAGGCTTACTAGGGACATGTTGTGGTCTATGTATTCACACATGTATTACGGTTTCCAGTTAATACAATTATAGCATGAACAACAGACAATTATCATGAACAAGGAAATACAATAATAACCATTTTATTATTGCCTCTAGGGCATATTTCCAACAGTCTCCCACTTGCACTAGAGTCAATAATCTAGTTCACATCACCATGTGATTAACACTCAAAGTTCACTAGAGTCAATAATCTAGTCCACATCACCATGTGATTAACACTCAATGAGTTCTAGGGTTTGATCATGTTATGCTTACGAGAGAGGTTTTAGTCAACGGGTCTGCAACATTCAGATCCGTGTGTGCTTTACAAATCTCTATGTCATCTTGTAGATGTAGCTACCATGCGCTACTTGGAGCTATTCCAAATAACTGCTCTACTATACGAATCCGGTTTACTACTCAGAGTCATCCGGATTAGTGTCAAAGTTTGCATCGACGTAACCCTTTACGACGAACTGTTTTACCACCTCCATAATCGAGAAAATTCCTTAGTCCACTAGATACTAAGGATAAGTTCGACCGCTGTCATGTGATCCATTCCCGGATCACTGTTGTACCCCTTGACTAACTCATGGCAAGGCACACTTCAGGTGCGGTACACAGCATAGCATACTGTAGAGCCTACGTCTAAAGCGTAGGGGACGACCTTCGTCCTTTCTCTCTCTCTTCTGCCGTGGTCAGGTCTTGAGCTCACACCTTATAACACAGCCAAGAACTCCTTCTTCGCTGATCTATTTTGAACTCCTTCAAAATCTTGTCACGGTATGTATTCATTTGAAAGTACTATTAAGCGTTTTTGATCTATCCTTATAGATCTTGATGCTCAATGTTCAAGTAGCTTAATCCAGGTTTTCCATTAAAAAACACTTTTCAAATAACCATGGATGCTTTCCAGAAATTCTACATCATTTCTGATCAACAATATGTTAACAACATATACTCATCAAAATTCTATAGTGCTCCCACTCACTTCTTTGGAAATACAAGTTTCTCATGAACCTTGTATAAACCCAAAATCTTTGATCATCTCATCAAAGCGTTCATTCCAACTCCGAGATGCTTACTCCAATCCTTAGAAGGATTGCTGGAGCTTTGCATACTTGTTAGCATCTTTCAGGATTGACAAAACCTTCTGGTTGTATCACATACAACCTTTCCTCAAGAAAATCATCGAGGAAACAATGTTTTGACATCCTATCTGCAAGATTTCATAAATAATGCAGTAACTGCTAATATAATTCTAACAGACTCTTAGCATCGCTACGAGTGAGAAAGTCTCATCGCAGTCAACTCCTTGAACTTGCCGGAAAACATCTTAACGACAAGTCGAGCTTTCTTAATGGTGACACTTACCATCATTGTCTGTCTTCCCTTTAAAATCCATCTGTACCCAACAGCCTTACGACCATCAAGTAGTTCTTTCAAAGTCTATACTTTGTTTTCATACATGGATCCTCTCGGATTTTATGGCCTCAAGCCATTCGTCGGAATCCGGGCCCACCATCGCTTCTCCATAGCTCGTAGGTTCATTGTTATCTAGCAACATGACTTCCAAGACAGGATTACGTACCACTCTGAAGTAGTACGCATCCTTGTCGTCCTATGAGGTTTGGTAGTGACTTGATCTGAAGTTTCATGATCACTATCATAAGCTTCCACTTCAATTGGTGTAGGTGCCACAGGAACAACTTCCTGTGCCCTGCTACACATTAGTTGAAGTGACGGTTCAATGACCTCATCAAGTCTCCACCATCCTCCCACTCAATTCTTTCGAGAGAAACTTTTCCTCGAGAAAGGACCCGTTTCTAGAAACAATCACTTTTGCTTCCAGATCTGAAATAGGAGGTATACCCAACTGTTTTGGGTATTCTATGAAGATGCATTTATCTGCTTTGGGTTCGAGCTTATCAGCCTGAAACTTTTTCACATAAGCGTCGCAACCCCAAACTTTTAAGAGACGACAGCTTAGGTTTCTCTAAACCATAGTTCATACGGTGTCGTCTCAACGGAATTGCGTGGTGCCCTATTTAAAGTGAATGCGGTTGTCTCTAATGCCTAACCCATAAACGATAGTTGTAATTCGATAAGAGACATCATGGTATGCACCATATCCAATAGGGTGCAGTTATGATGTTCGGACACACCATCGCAATATGGTGTTCCAGGCGGTATTAGTCGTGAAACAATTTCCACAATTTCTGAATTGTGTCCCAAACTCGTAACTCAGATATTCATCTCTATGATCATATCACAGACATTTTATCCTCTTGTCACGACGATCTTCAACTTCACTTTGAAATTACTTGAACCTTTCAATAATTCAGACTTGTGTTCCATCAAGTAAATATTCTCAGCATCAACTCAAATCATCTGTGAAGTAAGAACATAACGATATCCACTGCGTGCCTCAGCACTCATTGGACTGCACACATCAAATGTATTACTTCCAACAAGTTGCTCTCTTGTTCCATCTTACTGAAAATGAGGCCTTTCAGTCATCTTGCCCATGTGGTATGATTTTCATGTCTCAAGTGATTCAAAATCAAGTGAGTCCAAATGATCCATCTGTATGGACTTTCTTCATGCATATATACGAATAGACATGGTTCGCATGTCTCAATCTTTTCAAAAATGAGTGAGGCCAAAGATCCATCAACATGGAGCTTCTTCATGCGTTTTATACCAATATGACTCAAGTGGCAGTGCCACAAGTATGTGGTACTATCATTACTATCTTATATCTTTTGGCATGAACATGTGTATCACTACGATCGAGATTCAATAAACCATTCATTTTAGGTGCAAGACCATTGAAGGTATTATTCAAATAGACAGAGTAACCATTATTCTCCTTTAATGAATAACCGTATTGCGATAAACATAATCCAATCATGTCTATGCTTAACGCAAACACCAAATAACAATTATTCAGGTTTAACCCCAATCTCGATGGTAGAGGGAGCATGCGATGCTTGATCACATCTACCTTGGAAACACATATCGTCATCTCACTTTTAGCTAGTCTTCGTTTATTCCGCAGCTTTTATTTCGAGTTACTAACACTTAGCAACCGAACCGGTATCTAATACCCTGGTGCTACTAGGAGTACTAGTAAAGTACACATTAATATAATGTATATCCAATATACTTCTGTCGACCTTGCCAGCCTTCTCATCTACGAAGTATCTAGGGTAGTTCTGCTTCAGTGACCGTTCCCCTCATTTCAGAAGCACTTAGTCTCGGGTTTGGGTTCAACCTTGGGTTTCTTCACTAGAGCAGCAACTGATTTGCCATTTCATGAAGTATCCCTTCTTGCCCTTGCCCTTCTAGAAACTAGTGGTTTTACTAACCATCAACAATTGATGCTCCTACTTGATTTCTACTTTTGCGGTGTCAAACATCGCGAGTTGCCCAAGGATCATCATGTCTATCCCTGATATGCTATAGTTCATCACGAAGCTCTAATAGCTTGGTGGCAGTGACTATGGAGAACCATCACTATCTCATCTGGAAGATTAACTCCCACTCGATTCAAGCGATTGTAGTACTCAGACAATCTGAGCACATGCTCAACGATTGAGCTTTTCTCCCTTAGTTTGCAGGCTTAAGAAACTTGTCAGAGGTCTCATACCTCTTGACGTGGGCACTAGTCTGAAATCCCAATTTCAGTCTTTGGAACATCTCATATGTTCTGCGACGTTGCAAAACCGTCTTTGGTGCCACAATTTTAAACCGTTAGCATCACACACTGAACTATCACGTAGTCATCAAAACATGTATGTCAGATGTTTCGCAACATCTACAGACGACGCTCGAGGTTCAGCACACCGAGCGGTGCATTAAGGACATAAGCCTTCTGTGCAGCAATGAGGACAATCCTCAGTTTACGGACCCAGTCCGCATAATTGCTACTATCAACTTTCAACTAAATTTTCTCTAGGAACATATCTTAGTAGAACTAAAGCGTAAGCTACGACATTATTTGCAAAGACCTTTTGACTATGTTCATGATAATTAAGTTCATCTGATTATTTAATGAACTCCCACTTAGATAGACATCCCTCTAGTCATCTAAGTGATACATGATCCGAATCGACTAGGCCGTGTCCGATCATCACGTGAGACGGACTAGTCATCATCGGTGAACATCTCCATGTTGATCGTATCTACTATACGACTCATGTTCGACCTTTCGGTCTCTTGTGTTCCGAGGCCATGTCTGTACATGCTAGTCTCGTCAAGTCAACCTAAGTGTTTTGCTTGTGTTCCGAGGCCATGTCTGTACATGCTAGGCTCGTCAACACCCGTTGTATGCGAACGTTAGAATCTATCACACCCGATCATCACGTGGTGCTTCGAAACAACGAACCTTCGCAACGGTGCACAGTTAGGGGGAACACATCTCTTGAAATTTTAGTGAGGGATCATCTTATTTATGCTACCATCGTTCTAAGCAAATAAGATGTAAACATGACAAATATCACATGCAAATCATAAAGTGACATGATATGGCCAATATCATCTTGCGCCTTTGATCTCCATCTTCGAGGCGCGGCATGATTACCTTCGTCACCGGCATGACACCATGATCTCCATCATCATGATCTCCATCATCGTGTCATCATGAAGTTGTCTCGCCAACTATTACTTCTACTACTATGGCTAACGGTTAGCAATAAAGTAAAGTAATTACATGGCGTTTTCATTGACACGCAGGTCATACAATAAATTAAGACAACTCCTATGGCTCCTGCCGGTTGTCATACTCATCGACATGCAAGTCGTGATTCCTATTACAAGAACATGATCAATCTCATACATCACATATATCATTCATCACATCCTTTTGGCCATATCACATCACATAGCATACCCTGCAAAAACAAGTTAGACGTCTTCTAATTGTTGTTGCATGTTTTACGTGGCTGCTATGGGTTTCTAGCAAGAACGTTTCTTACCTACGCAAAAGCCACAACGGTGATATGCCAATTGCTATTTACCCTTCATAAGGACCCTTTTCATCGAATCTGATCCAACTAAAGTGGGAGAGACAGACACCCGCTAGCCACCTTATGCATCAAGTGCATGTCAGTCGGTGGAACCTGTCTCACGTAAGAGTACGTGTAAGGTCGGTCCGGGCCGCTTCATCCCACAATGCCGCCGAATCAAGATAAGACTAGTAACGGTAAGCAAATTGAACAAATCGTCGCCCACAACTACTTTGTGTTCTACTCGTGCATAGAATCTACGCATAAACCTGGCTCATGATGCCACTGTCGGGGAACGTAGCAGAAATTCAAAATTTTCCTACATGTCACCAAGATCAATCTAGGAGATGCTAGCAACGAGAGGGGATGAGTGGATCTACATACCCTTGTAGATCGCGAGCAGAAGCGTTCAAGAGAACGGGGTTGATGGAGTCGTACTCGTCGTGATCCAAATCACTGATGATCCTAGCGCCGAACGGACGGCACCTCCGCGTTCAACACACGTACGGAGCAGCGACGTCTCCTCCTTCTTGATCCAGCAAGGGGGGAGGAGAGGTTGATGGAGATCGAGCAGCACGACGGCGTGGTGGTGGAAGTAGCGGGATTCCAACAGGGCTTCGCCAAGCGCTGCGGGAGGAGGGAGATGTGTCACGGGAGGGAGAGGGAGGCGCCAGGGCTTGGGGTGCTGCTCCCATGCGCCTCCCCACTATATATAGGGGTGGAGGGGGCTGGTTTCTTGCCCTCCAAGTCCATTGGGGCGTTGGCAAAGGTGGGGAAAAGAAATCCCATCATTTCCCTTCCCCACCGATTGTTATCCCCCTTTTTTAGGGATCTTGATCTTATCCCTTTGGGATATAATCTTATTCCTTCTAAGGTGGGATCTTGGTGCGCCTTGACCAGGGGTGTGGGGCCTTGCCCCCACTACCCACGTTCATGTGGGTCCCCCCATGCAGGTGGGTCCCACTTCGGAACCTTCTAGAACCTTCCCGGTACAATACCGAAAAATCCCGAACATTTTCCGGTGGCCAAAATAGGACTTCCCATATATAAATCTTTACCTCCGGACCATTTCGGAACTCCTCGTGACGTCCGGGATCTCATCCGGGACTCCGAACGACTTTAGGATTTCCGCATACTAATATCTCTACAACCCTAGCGTCACCAAACCTTAAGTGTATAGACCCTACGGGTTCGGGAGACATGCAGACATGACCGAGACGACTCTCCGGTCAATAACCAACAGCGGGATCTGGATACCCATGTTGGCTCCCACATGTTCCACGATGATCTCATCGGATGAACCACGATGTCGAGGATTCAATCAATCCCGTATACAATTCCCTTTGTCAATCGGTACGTTACTTGCCCGAGATTCGATCGTCGGTATCCCAATACCTTGTTCAATCTCGTTACCGGCAAGTCACTTTACTCGTACCGTAATGCATGATCCCGTGACCAAACACTTGGTCACATTGAGCTCATTATGATGATGCATTACCGAGTGGGCCCAGAGATACCTCTCCGTCATACGGAGTGACAAATCCCAGTCTCGATTCGTGCCAACCAACAGACACTTTCGGAGATACCTGTAGTGCACCTTTATAGCCACCCAGTTACGTTGTGACGTTTGGTACACCCAAAGCATTCCTACGGTATCCGGGAGTTGCACAATCTCATGGTCTAAGGAAATGATACTTGACATTAGAAAAGCTCTAGCAAACGAACTACACGATCTTGTGCTATGCTTAGGATTGGGTCTTGTCCATCACATCATTCTCCTAATGATGTGATCCCGTTATCAATGACACCCAATGTCCATGGTCAGGAAACCATAACCATCTATTGATCAACGAGCTAGTCAACTAGAGGCTTACTAGGGACATGTTGTGGTCTATGTATTCACACATGTATTACGGTTTCCAGTTAATACAATTATAGCATGAACAACAGACAATTATCATGAACAAGGAAATACAATAATAACCATTTTATTATTGCCTCTAGGGCATATTTCCAACAAATACCCAGGGGTTACTATGAACACTTGTAAAGTACACATGAATAACATGTATATCAAATATACCTTTGTTCACTTTGCCATCCTTCTTATCCGCCAAGTATCTAGGGCAGTTCCACTTCCAGTGACCATTTCCTTTGCAGTAGAAGCACTCAGTTTCAGGCTTGGGTCTAGCTTTGGGCTTCTTCATGGGAGTGGCAACTTGCTTGCCATTCTTCTTGAAGTTCCCTTTCTTTCCCTCGCCCTTTTTCTTGAAACTAGTGGTCTTGTTAATCATCAACACTTGATGCTCTTTCTTGATTTCTACCTTCGCCGATTTCAGCATCGCGAAGAGCCCGGGAATCATTTTCGTCATCCCTTGCAAATTATAGTTCATCACAAAGTTCTAGTAGCTTCGTGATATTGACTAGAGAATTCTGTCAATCACTATCTTATTTGGAAGATTAACTCCCACTTGATTCAAGCGATTGTAGTACCCAGACAATCTGAGTACATGCTCACTGGCTGAGCTATTCTCCTCCATCTTGTAGGCAAAGTACTTGTCAGAGGTCTCATACCTCTAGACACGGGCATGAGTCTGAAATACCAATTTCAACTCTTGGAATATCTCATATGGTCCGTGGTGTTTCAAAACATTTTTTAAGTCCCGGTTCTAAGCCGTAAAGCATGGTGCACTAAACTATCATAACGTCTGCACCTGCTCCTGCAACAGGTTCGTCACCTAGTGGTGCATCAAGGACATAATTCTTCTGTGCAGCAATGGGGATAATTCTCATATCACGGACCCGGTCCGCATCATTGCTAATATCATATTTCAACTTAGTTTTCTCTAGGAACATATCAAAAATAAAACAGGGGAGCTATACGCGCGCTATTGATCTACAACATAGATATGCAAATACTATCAGGACTAAGTTCGTGATAAATTAAGTTCAATTAATCATATTTCTAAAGAACTCCCACTTAGATAGACATCCCTCGAGTCATCTAAATGATCATGTGATCCATATCAACTAAACCATCTCCGATCATCACGTGAGATGGAGTAGTCTTCAATGGTGAACATCTCTATGTTGATCATATCTAATATATGATTCACGTTCGACCTTTCGGTCTCCAGTGTTTCGAGGCCATGTCTGTACATGCTAGGCTCGTCAAGTTTAACCTAAGTATTCCGCATGTGCAAAACTGTCTTGCACCCGTTGTATGTGAACGTAGAGCTTATCACACCCGATCATCACATGGTATCTCAGCACGACAACTGTCGTAACGGTGCATACTCAGGAAGAACACTTATACCTTGAAATTTTAGTGAGGGATCATCTTATAATGCTACCGCCGTACTAAGCAAAATAAGATGCATAAAAGATAAACATCACATGCAATCAAAATATGTGACATGATATGGCCATCATCATCTTGTGCCTTTGATCTCCATCTCCAAAGCGCTGTCATGATTTCTATCGTCACCGGCTTGACACCTTGATCTCCATCGTAGTGTCGTTCTCGTCTCGCCAACTATTGCTTCTACAACTATCGCTAACGCATAGTGATAAAGTAAAGCAATTACACGGCGTTTGCATTTCATACAATAAAGCGACAACCATAAGGCTCCTGCCAGTTGTCGATAACTTTTACAAAACATGATCATCTCATACAATAATGTATATCACATCATGTCTTGACCATATCACATCACAACATGCCCTGCAAAAACAAGTTAGACGTCCTCTACTTTATTGTTGCAAGTTTTACGTGGCTGCTACGGGCTTCTAGTAAGAACCGTTCTTACCTACGCATCAAAACCACAATGGTGATTTATCAAGTTTGCTGTTTTTAACCTTCAACAAGGACCGGCCGCAGTCAAATTCGGTTCAACTAAAGTTGGAGAAACAGACACCCGCCAGCCACCTTTATGCAAAACTAGTTGCATGTCCGTCGGTGGAACCGGTCTCATGAACGTGGTCATGTAATGTTGGTCCGGGCCGCTTCATTCAACAATACCGCCGAATCAAAATAAGACATTGGTGGTAAGCAGTATGACGATCACCGCCCACAACCCTTTGTGTTCTACTCGTGCATATCATCTACGCATAGACCTGGCTCTGATACCACTGTTGGGGAACGTAGCATGCAATTTCAAAAAAATTCCTAAGCTCACGCAAGATCTATCTAGGAGATGCATAAAACAAGAGGGGGAGAGTGTGTGCATGTACCCTTGTGGACCGAAAGCGCAAGCGTTTGACAACGCTGTTAATGTAGTCAAACTTCTTCTCGTTCCGACCGATCAAGCACCGAACGTACGGCACCTCCGAGTTCTGCACACGTTCAGCTCAATGACGTCCCTCGAACTCTTGATCCAGCAAAGTGTCGAGGGAGACTTCCGTCAGCACGACGGCATGGTGACGGTGATGGTGAAGTGATCCGTGCAGGGCTTCGCCTAAGCACTACGTGAATATGACCGGAGGCGTAAACTGTGGAGGGGGGCGACGCACACGGCTAACAATGTTTGTTGTGTGTTCTAGCGGTGCCCCCCTCATATATATAGGTTGGAGGGGAGGAGAGGCAGCCAAGGGGGCTCCCCAAGTTGGAGGAATCCTACTTGGGCACCTCCCAATTCGGCCTCCCCCCTTTCCTATTCCTATTCGGAGTAGGAAGGGAAGAGGGGGAAGGGGGAATCCTATTCCCTTTTTCTTTTCCTCCTTCCCCTTTCCTTCTCCAATTTGGCCAGCCCATATGGGAGGGGGGGGCGCACCAGACCCTTTGTGGCTGGTGTGTTTCCCCTCTTGGCACATAAGGCCCATATAGTTTGCCGGGGGTAGCCCGGAACCCCTTCTGGTGACCCGATACGTACCCGGTAACCCCAGAACACTCCCGGTGTCCGAATACTATCGTCCTATATATGAATCTTTACCTCTAGACCATTTTGAGACTCCTCGTCATGTCTGTGATCTCATCCGGGACTCCGAACAACATTCGGTCACCAAATCACATAACTCATATAATACAAATCGTCATCGAACGTTAAGCGTGCGCACCCTACGAGTTCGAGAACTATATAGACATGACCGAGACACCTCTCCGGTCAATAACAAATAGCGGAACCTGGATGCTCATATTGGCTCCCACATATTCTATGAAGATCTTTGTCGGTCGAACCATTATGACAACATATGTTATTCCCTTTGTCATCGGTATGTTACTTGCACGAGATTCGATCGTCGGTATCTTCATACCTAGTTCAATCTTGTTACCGGCAAGTCTCTTTACTCGTTCCGTAATGCATCATCCCGTAACTAACTCATCAGTTACATTGCTTGCAAGGCTTATTATGATGTGCATTACCGAGAGGGCCCAGAGATACCTCTCCGATACTCGGAGTGACAAATCCTAATCTCAATCTATGCCAACCCAACAAATACCTTTGGAGATACCTGTAGAGCATATTTATAATCACACAGTTACATTATAACATTTGATAGCACACAAGGTATTCCTCCGGTATCCGAGAGTTGCATAATCTCATAGTCAAAGGAATATGTATAAGTCATGAAGAAAGAAATAGCAATAAAACTTAATGATCATTATGCTAAGCTAACGGATGGGTCTTGTCCATCACATCATTCTCCTAATGATGTGATCCCGTTCATCAAATGACAACACATGTCTATGGTTAGGAAACTTAACAATCTTTGATTAACGAGCTAGTCTAGTAGAGGCTTACTAGGGACACTGTGTTTTGTCTATGTATCCACACATGTATCAAGGTTCCGGTTAATACAATTCCAGCATGAATAATAAACATTTATCATGATATAAGGAAATATAAAATAACAACTTTATTATTGCCTCTTGGGCATATTTTCTTCACCCGCCTCCTCGCCCGCCCCGCCCCGCTGTCCCGCTCACCGTGGTGGTGGCCGATGACCGCGCCCCCGCTGTCCCACCTCGCCCGTCCAGCTCGTCGTGGCCGATGCCCCGCGGCCTCGCTCGCCCCGCCCTGCCGTCCCGCTCGCCGTGTCCGATGCCCCGCCGCCTCTCCCGGCCCGCCCGGCCCGTCCCGCTCGCCGTGGCCGATGACCGTGCCACCAGGGACCGCGACCACTCGATGAGGAGGCCTGGACCTTGGCGCAGACCCGAGCTCCCGAGCAGCGGCAGCGGTAGATCCCTCCTCATCGCGGAGCCCCTCCTGCCGTCGCCACGCCGCGCCGTGATGCTGCTGGCTTGGAGGCCCGTGTTCGGGCAGCCCCCGCGGCATCGTCGGCGCCGGATGCGGTGGCAGGGTCTTAGGGGACCGCTTGGCAGGGGACCGCCGCGGTCTCCGGCAACGCCAAGACATACATCTGAGCCGCTATTTACACTTCGGTTTTGATTTGGTGCCTCCACTCCTCACCACCTCTCCCTCTCTGATCTTGTTTGTTCTTATATGTTGTTGGATTCAGACCATATTCCAAAGATGGGGGACTTTTGTGCTCTCAGGTTTGGCTATATTTCAAGTATTAGGATTTGCCTCAGGTCTGGCTAGGTTCTAAAAGATGGCCATAGAGCCTTTTGTGCTCTCAGGTTTGGCTAGATTCCAAGTATTAGGATTTTTTGGGTCGATGGTCTGGCTAGGTTCCAAAGATGGCCACTTCTTTGTGGCCTTTTGTGCTGCCTTACTTGGACTCGATGGGAGAGAGAGAATGGTTTGTCTAGGTTGGGATCTTTTGGAAGTTAAGGTGCTCATGTGCTCTTTGTTATTTTGTAAAATATGTATATGGGGTATTCTTTTGGTTCAAAATGAGTACTAGATTAAGATCCTTACACTTGAAATTTATCATTATTTGGATACTCTGCAGTGTTGTGTTGTTTACTAAATTCTCCTGTTATTTTCAGTTTCAGTTAGGCTCTGTGTAGTGATTATCTCAACTTATGCAATAGCAACTATACCATCGTGATGTGTAATTACAGATTGTTTTAGTGCTATAATTTGTTCTGACTTCCATGTTTTACAATATTGACATGGTTCTGGTAGCCATTTTGATGCATTATGCACCACAACGTCAGTTCCTTTCACCACTGATTTTTGGATAAATCTTGCTATAGTGAAACCCCAAGAATGATATGGATGTGAATGAAAAGGGTACTATTTATTAGTCTTATAGTGGCCTGACATGCTATCGAATTTTTTTAGTATCTAAAAAGGCATACCAGTTTTGCAGTGAATATTTATATTTTCCATTACATTTGGTCATAAGATTTTACTTTGTTTTGCCAGGAGAGTTTCACTTCATGTAGCTACTACACCAGGAGAATTGTATGCTTGCGCTGAGGAAAATGTAATGCCGACCATGGCCAAGTGCCCTGAACTCACCTATTCCTGGTATGGATGGCTTTTCAATTTTGTGCCATGATTTCTAGATTGTAATCCTACTTGACTTTTGCATCAGTGATAAGTGAAGTTCTCTACATTCCTCGATTTTTAGTGTTAGGGGAGAAAATATGTATCCTTAATTAGCTCTTCCTACATTTCTGGTTTGCCTTTTTTGACCCAGATAAACCACACCGTTACCATCTTTACACTGATGTCATGTTTAATCGTTAGCTTTGGAAGTTCGGTTCAGTTAAAAAGATCATCCCATGTAACCAGAAACTATTTATGTTCAGGTTATAAATCATATGCAATTTAATGTTTTGAAATGGATAGGGTGATTGGCAATAGATAAATGATATTAGCTTTGCATTGCGGATTATTTCCTTTTTCGGCTATAGGTTCTAGACACTGAATTTAACTATAGGTTTGTTTCTGTAACTTGTTTGCCTTTAGAACAAGATTTTGTGTGGCTTACAAAAAAAAGAGTGAGATGATTTGGTTGGGGTGTGGGAATGCACTGTGGGTCTGATCTGGATTGTTTTAGCTCGGATTTTTTCGTCTTTTCTATCTCTTATTTCACTTTGGGTGCGGTGTTAGCATTTTCTTCCTTGGATTGTAGCTATCTCCTTTTCTTTCTCTTCTTCTTCTTTCATTTTTCTTTTCTTTGTCTTCGCCTTAGCACTGAAATGCATATCTACTATTTTGCAGGTAATCTTGGTGTGAGCTCAAGGTAAAGGCGAAGCCTGAAGGTAGGCAATCATCATTAGCTAGGTAGTCGATTATACAGTATGTAGCAAACACTGTTGTCTTGGACATGATGTTTGACTTATTCTTATTCAATCTCACCTTTTCATTTGCCTGACATCAGAACTGGAAACATCAGAATTGGTGCCCCAGTCATCTCCGCCCCTGGTGGTGCTCCTTGATGTACATCACCTCCTCGCCTCCATGGCCGCTTCGGTGCCTGTGGCGTTCGTGCTCGTCGGTGGGACGGTGCAAGGCACAACTCCGATGCGGCGGCATGGATGTGCGGTGTAGGAAGCGGTTCCTCGCCAGCAGGACGACGTTCAGGCGCAACCCCAACGCCCACTGAGTACCGCCTCAGCTACAACCTCCCTCGGTGAGCTCCATCTTCCTCCCGCTCCTCTGCTTTGGCTACTGTATGGGACATGGCCAGGGCTATGATGATCAATTATGGCTGATATAGGCATGCTCTCGAGCAATCGAGGCACTTGTGGGTATTAAGTTGGATCCCCCCTCGTTTCTTTGAGCCGTTTTGATCACGTTCTTATTTTAGTGGCTCTGTCCTTGCATGGTTATCCAGAAAGATGAGACGAGTCGAGCTACGGGCACTCTTAGTGATTTGAGCAATCCAGCTGTCCATTTCGTTTGCTTGATTGGATTTCGGCCGTCGGATCGAGGCGCTGGAGGACGTCGGCCGTCGGATCGAACCTGAGCTCCTGTAGCAATGGATAGTTACTCCCGCGGTGAAATATCTCATGCCACCGCCTGTAGTTCGCATGTCCTACCGGCCGGAAGCCATTCTTACTAGGGCGACGATGATTGGTTATGGCTGAAATAAGTGTGCCTTTGAGCAATCGAGGCACCTGTGGGTATCAAGTTGGATCCTCCCTCTTGTCTCTAGATTCCTTTTTGATCCTGTGATACTTATTGTTCTGTCCTTGGATGGTCATTCTTGTTGAGTGATAACCAGGGCAGCTCCACTGTATAAACATATTGATCCGGTGATAAGAGCTGACCGGGGGGGGGGTGGGGGTAGGTTATATGATCGAGGAAAGGCGAATCTAAGCCCACTATGCATTGAACCCTGAACCCTTTTAATTTGTATTTAAAGGTGTTTCTTATTTATGCTCTAGTGTTTATAGCCGTTTTATGTAAATATTTCTTCTCTCTCATACCTTTATTGCATATAAGTTGTTATTGATCTTTTATTGTTTGTTGTTGGTCCTTGATTTAATCTGGTTAAGAGTAAGTTGCACTTTGTTATTCTGGGATAAACGATGGTTTGGCAATGTTATTGGTTCTTAATGATGAGTTCAGAGGAGGATTTCTAAAATTGTTTTATTGTTAACAAGTCATGTCAGTAAGTTTTCTGTGTTTGTTCGCCGTGAGGAGCAATGGGGCATTACACACTTATGTGTACTGCTACCTGGTTATCGTTGGTCTTTTGTATAAAGGCCGTCTGGAGTTGGACCAAGACCCCGGCTGGCATGCCTCGCCTCCACCTCCTATGGCCCTGACCCAGGGTTTGATTGGCGAGCTCGCTGCCGCCGGCCTTGGGCGAGGAGATTTGGCACACACACAAGAGGGACCTCATCCTCTGCTGCCTCTGCACGCCCCCAGGTATAACCGATCCCCATCCCTGCATTTTCTAATTTCCCCATTAATAACTTGTAGTGGCTGTAGTATCATGGAGAAAGTGGGTTCGTATGATATCATTTTTTTAATCCTGAAGGGAGCCTATGCCATTGAATTCTATAAAGAACATGATCAATTGGTTTCACAAGGAGATGAATATGGACTGGTTTAGGAAAAGAAAATATTTTGCACGTATGCATTGATAATTGTTCCTCAAAAAGATGCTGGTTAAACTAAGTCATGTTTTGTATCTTGGTCTATACCCTGCCTGATATCCTAATATTGAACGTGAACTTTAGATATGGAGTATTGGTTCTCCTAATCCTAACCTCACATTAGATGGCCACTCAAAAGGCGTGAACTGTGTTGATTACTTCACCGGTGGTGATCGACCATTTTTTATTACTGGATCTGATGATCAGACTGCAAACTCGTGTCATCTGCAATGAATTGTGCCATTGTGAAGGTATATTGGGATTGATCTGACTTATTACTCAATTTTTTGGATCAGGTTTGGGATTAGGAAACCAAGAGCTGTGTTCAAACACTTGAAGGAAATGCACACAATGTGTCCGCTGTCTATTTCCATCCAGAACTACCTCTCTTTCTCTAAACAGGAAATAATGTTCATCTAAGGTTCTCTCTCTTTCTCTCTCATACTATGATATTGCTTGGAGATGATACTAACAGTGCGCTATCTGAAAACCAGCTTTGTTTTACTAAAATCTATTTAGTTACACGCAATACAATTACTGGTTGTATTTTTTTCTTCTACATGTTTTTTGTTTGCAATAATGGGGACTAAAATAGTATGTTTTTTGGATTCTTATTGAGTGAGATGCTTAAACAATGATGATTTTTTACTTACAAATATATTTGATGCTGACTTGTGATATATTTCTCGGTTTCCTTACCCATGTGTGTTCTACAAGTTTTATTGTAGGGAACCTCCATTTATATTACTGAGTAGTTTACTCGATCGAGCGGTTCGCTCAAACGAGGATCAAGTGTTAGGTTATCCTTTGCATATCTTTTAGTTTCTAAAATACACATTGTTTGGTTCAAATAGAGATGTGTAGCAGAGATGTTCCAAGCGGAAAATGGCAATTGCTAACTACTAAGTAAACAATCTATAGGATGTGCATCATGTAATGAAGGTAACCTGGTAAAGCTCTGTATTTCCCAGATTGGGGAACATGGTAACATAAGCTTAAGTTAGTTTTTGGCGTTCCATAGATCTTCTGCATCTCATATTTTTATGCTTAAGAAATCATGAATTTCCCAGAGGTTCAAAAGTTAAAATAAAAACGACAGAGATCATGGTTAGAAGTAAAGTAGTAGTGTAGTAATGAATGTGAGCAAGCAGTTTGCATAAACACATTGTTTGGACTAATGACCGGTATTTTGTGGAATCTACTTTACCACCCGCTTTCTACCAAAAGAAACAATAATTGAAGGTGGACAATAATAGGTTACAATAGTGACCAAAGGAAGAGAAATACTTTTGCAAGTCATGCATAGATTTTTTTATTAGACAAAATTATGTTCTTCAGGTGTACTCCTGATGACCCACAAGTATAGGGGATCAATTATAGCTCTTTTCGATAAGTAAGAGTGTCGAACCCAACGAGGAGCAGAAGGAAATGACAAGTAGTTTTCA
The DNA here is from genome assembly GCF_018294505.1 of Triticum aestivum. Classification (NCBI taxonomy): domain Eukaryota; kingdom Viridiplantae; phylum Streptophyta; class Magnoliopsida; order Poales; family Poaceae; genus Triticum; species Triticum aestivum. The sequence continues at coordinate 262,473,895 of NC_057802.1, forward strand.
GTAAGGTGATGTCTGCAAGTGCTGAAACTGTAAGTAGTGAGTAGTTTGATAGCAAGATAATTTGTAACGAGCAAGTAACGATAGTAGAAATAAGTATGCAGCGAGGTAGCCCAATCCTTTTGAGGCAAAGGACAGGCCAAAACGGTCTCTTATGATAAGCAAAGCGTTCTTGAGGGTACACGGGAATTTCATCTAGTCACTTTCATCATGTTGGTTTGATTTGTGTTCGCTACTTTGATAATTTGATATGTGGGTGGACCGGTGCTTAGGTGTTGTTCTTACCTGAACAAACCTCCTACTTATGATTAACCCTCTCGCAAGCATCGGCAACAACGAGAAAAGTATTAAGAATAAATTCTAACCATAGCATTAAACTCTAGGATCCAATCGGTCCCTTACGGAATAGAGCATAAACTGGGGTTTAAGTTTCTGTCACTCTCGCAACCCACCATCTATTTACTACTACACAATGCATTCCCTTAGGCCCAAATATGGTGAATTGTCATGTATTCGACGTTCACATGACACTATTTCAACTTAGTTTTCTCTAGGAACATATCAAAAATAAAACAGGGGAGCTATACGCGAGCTATTGATCTACAACATGTTGGAAATATGCCCTAGAGGCAATAATAAAATGGTTATTATTGTATTTCCTTGTTCATGATAATTGTCTATTGTTCATGCTATAATTTTATTAACTGGAAACCGTAATACATGTGTGAATACATAGACCACAACATGTCCCTAGTAAGCCTCTAGTTGACTAGCTCGTTGATCAATAGATGGTTATGGTTTCCTGACCATGGACATTGGATGTCATTGATAACGGGATCACATCATCAGGAGAATGATGTGATGGACAAGACCCAATCCTAAGCATAGCACAAGATCGTGTAGTTCATTTGCTAAGAGCTTTTCTAATGTCAAGTATCGTTTCCTTAGACCATGAGATTGTGCAACTCCCGGATACCGTAGGAATGCTTTGGGTGTACCAAACATCACAATGTAACTGGGTGGCTATAAAGGTGCACTACAGGTATCTCCGAAAGTGTCTGTTGGGTTGGCACGAATCGAGACTGGGATTTGTCACTCCGTATGATGGAGAGGTATCTCTGGGCCCACTCGGTAATGCATCGTCAGAATGAGCTCAATGTGACTAATGAGTTAGCCACGGGATCATGCGTTACGGAACGAGTAAAGAGACTTGCCGGTAACGAGATTGAACGAGGTATTGGGATACCGACGATCGAATCTCGGGCAAGTAACATACCAATAGACAAAGGGAATTGTATATGGGATTGATTGAATCCCCGACATCGTGGTTCATCCGATGAGATCATCGTGGAACATGTGGGAGCCAATATGGGTATCCAGATCCCGCTATTGGTTAATTGTCCGGAGAGGTGTCTCGGTCATGTCTGCACGGTTCCCGAACCCGTGGGGTCTACACACTTAAGGTTCGGTGACGCTAGAGTTGTTATGGGAAATAGTATGTGGTTACCGAAGGTTGTTCGGAGTCCCGGATGAGATCCCGGACATCACGAGGAGTTCCGGAATGGTCCGGCGGTGAAGATCGATATATTGGACGAAGGGTATTGGAGTCCGGAAGTGTTCCGGGGGTACCAGGCAATGGCCAGCATGACCGAAAGGTGTTTCGGGAGCCCCGACAAGTGTTGGAGGGCCTCATGGGCCAAAGGGGAAGGGGCAAAGCAGCCCACTAATGGGTGGTGCGCCCCCCACACCCTTTCCCACGTTACTTGGGGAGGTGGGGCGCCTCCACCTGGCTTGGGAGGCAAGCCTCCACCTGCTTGGCTTGGGGGGCAAGTCTCCCTAGGATTTTCCCTAGGGAGATCCAATCTGCTTGGCCGCCGCCCCCTAGGGGAAACCCTAGGGCGCCTCCCCCTCTCCCCTTGCCCCTATATATAGTGCAGGGGTGGGAGGGCAGCCGCACCTCTTCCCTGGCGCAGCCCTCCCTCCTCATACACCTCCTCCTCCTCCTCCTCCTCCTCCGTAGTGCTTAGCGAAGCTCTGCCGGAGAACCACGAGCTCCATTGCCACCACGCCGTCGTGCTGCTGGGGTTCTCCCTCAACTTCTCCTCTCCCCTTGCTGGATCAAGAAGGAGGAGACTTCCCCGGGCTGTACGTGTGTAGAACGCGGAGGCGCCGTCCGTTCAGCGCTAGATCGAATCTTCCGCGATTTGAATCGCCGCGAGTACGACTCCATCAACCGCGTTCTTGTAACGCTTCCGCTTAGCGATCTTCAAGGGTATGAAGATGCACTCCCTCTCTCTCGTTGCTAGCATCTCCTAGATTGATCTTGGTGACACGTAGGAAAATTTTGAATTATTGCTACGTTCCCCAACACAACATAGATATGCAAATACTATTAGGACTAAGTTCGTGATAAATTAAGTTCAATTAATCATATTACTTAACAACTCCCACTTAGATAGACATCCCTCGAGTCATCTAAATGACCACGTGATACATATCAACTAAACCATGTCCGATCATCACGTGAGATGGAGTAGTCTTCAATGGTGAACATCTCTATGTTGATCATATCTAATATATGATTCACGTTTAACCTTTCGGTCTCCAATGTTTCGAGGCCATGTCTGTACATGCTAGGCTCGTCAAGTTTAACTTGAGTATTCCGCATGTGCAAAACTGTCTTGCACCCATTGTATGTGAACGTAGAGTTTATCACACCCGATCATCACGTGGTGTCTCAGCACGACGAACTGTCGCAACGGTGCATACTCAGGGAGAACACTTATACCTTGAAATTTTAGTGAGGGATCATCTTATAATGCTACCGCCGTACTAAGCAAAATAAGATGCATAAAAGATAAACATCACATGCAATCAAAATATGTGACATGATATGGCCATCAACATCTTGTGCCTTTGATCTCCATCTCCAAAGCACCGTCATGATTTCTATCGTCACCGGCTTGACACCTTGATCTCCATCGTAGTGTCGTTGTCGTCTCGCCAACTATTGCTTCTACAACTATCGCTAACGCATAGTGATAAAGTAAAGCAATTACATGGCGTTTGCATTTCATACAATAAAGCGACAACCATAAGGCTCCTGCCAGTTGCCGATAACTTTTACAAAACATGATCATCTCATACAATAATGTATATCACATCATGTCTTGACCATATCACATCACAACATGCCCTGCAAAAACAAGTTAGACGTCCTCTAGTTTATTGTTGCAAGTTTTACGTGGCTGCTACGGGCTTCTAGTAAGAACCGTTCTTACCTACGCATCAAAAACACAATGGTGATTTATCAAGTTTGCTGTTTTAACCTTCAACAAGGACCGGCCGCAGTCAAATTTGATTCAACTAAAGTTGGAGAAACAGACACCCACCAGCCACCTTTATGCAAAACTAGTTGCATGTCTGTCGGTGGAACCGGTCTCATGAACGTGGTCATGTAATGTTGGTCCGGGCCGCTTCATTCAACAATACCGCCGAATCAAAATAAGACGTTGGTGGTAAGCAGTATGACGATCACCGCCCACAACCCTTTGTGTTCTACTCGTGCATATCATCTACGCATAGACCTGGCTCTGATGCCACTGTTGGGGAACGTAGCATGCAATTTCAAAAAAAATTCCTAAGCTCACGCAAGATCTATCTGGGAGATGCATAGAAACAAGAGGGGGAGAGTGTGTCCACGTACCCTCGTAGACCAAAAGCGGAAGCATTTGACAACGCTGTTAATGTAGTCAAACTTCTTCTCGTTCCGATCGATCAAGCACCGAACGTACGGCAACTCCGAGTTCTGCACACGTTCAACTCGATGACGTCCCTCGAACTCTTGATCCAGAAAAGTGTCGAGGGAGAGTTCCGTCAGCACGACATCATGGTGACGGTGATGGTGAAGTGATCCGCGCAGGGCTTCGCCTAAGCACTACGTGAATATGACTGGAGGCGTAAACTATGGAGGGGGGCGCCGCACACGGCTAACAATGTTTGTTGTGTGTTCTAGCGGTGCCCCCCTCATATATATAGGTTGGAGGGGAGGATAGGCAGCCAAGGGGGCTCCCCAAGTTGGTGGAATCCTAGTTGGGCACCTCCCAATTCGGCCTCCCCCCTTTCCTATTCCTATTCGGAGTAGGAAGGGAAGAGGGGGAAGGGGGGATCCTATTCCATTTTTCCTTTCCTCCTTCCCCTTTCCATCTCTAATTTGCCCAGCCCATATGGGGGGGGCGCACCAGACCCTTTGTGGCTGGTGTGTTTCCGCTCTTGGCACATAAGGCCCATATAGTTTGCTGGGGGTAGCCCGGAAGCCCTTCCGGTGACCCGATACGTACCCGGTAACCCCAGAACACTTCCGGTGTCCGAATACTATCGTCCTATATATGAATCTTTACCTCTCGACCATTTCGAGACTCCTCGTCATGTCCGTGATCTCATCCGGGACTCCGAACAACATTCGGTCACCAAATCACATAACTCATATTATACAAATCGTCATCGAACGTTAAGCGTGCGCACCCTACGGGTTCGAGAACTATGTAGACATGACCGAGACACCTCTTCGGTCAATAACCAATAGCGGAACCTGGATGCTCATATTGGCTCCCACATATTCTACGAAGATCTTTATCGGTCGAACCATTATGACAACATTGTTATTCCCTTTGTCATCGGTATGTTACTTGCCCGCGATTTGATCGTCGGTATCTTCATACCTAGTTCAATCTTGTTACCGGCAAGTCTCTTTACTCGTTCCGTAATGCATCATCCCATAACTAACTCATCAGTTACATTGCTTGCAAGGCTTATTATGATGTGCATTACCGAGAGGGCCCAGAGATACCTCTCCGATACTCGGAGTGACAAATCCTAATCTCAATCTATGCCAACCCAACAAATACCTTCGGAGATACCTGTAGAGCATATTTATAATCACACAGTTACATTGTGACATTTGATAGCACACAAGGTATTCCTCCGGTATCCGAGAGTTGCATAATCTCATAGTCAAAGGAATATGTATAAGTCATGAAGAAAGCAATAGCAATAAAACTTAACGACCATTATGCTAAGCTAACGGATGGGTCTTGTCCATCACATCATTCTCCTAATGATGTGATCCCGTTCATCAAATGACAACACATGTCTATGGTTAGGAAACTTAACAATCTTTGATTAACGAGCTAGTCTAGTAGAGGCTTACTAGGGACACTGTGTTTTGTCTATGTATCCACACATGTATCAAGTTTCCGGTTAATACAATTCCAACATGAATAATAAACATTTATCATGATATAAGGAAATATAAAATAACAACTTTATTATTGCCTCTTGGGCATATTTTCTTCACCCGCCGCCTTGCCCGCCCCGCCCCGCTGTCCCGCTCACCGTGGTGGTGGCCGATGACCGCGCCCCCACTGTCCCGCCTCGCCCGTCCCGCTCATCGTGGCCGATGCCCCGCGGCCTCGCTCGCCCCGTCCTGTCTGTCCCGCTCGCTATGGCCGATGCCCCGCCGCCTCTCCCGGCCCGCCCCGCCCGTCCCGCTCGCCGTGGCCGATGACCGTGCCACCAGGGACCGCGACCACTCGATGAGGAGGCCTGGACCTTGGCGCAGACCCGAGCTCCCGAGCAGCGGCAGCGGTAGATCCCTCCTCATCGCGGAGCCCCTCCTGCCGTCGCCACGCCGCGCCGTGATGCTGCTGGCCTGGAGGCCCATGTTCGGGCAGCCACCGTGACATCGTCGGCGCCGGATGCGGTGGCAGGGTCTTAGGGGACCGCTTGGCAGGGGACCGCCGCGGTCTCCGGCGACGCCAAGACATACATCTGAGCCGCTGTTTACACTTCGGTTTTGATTTGGTGCCTCCACTCCTCACCACCTCTCCCTCTCTGATCTTGTTTGTTCTTATATGCTGTTGGATTCAGACCATATTCCAAAGATGGGGGCCTTTTGTGCTCTCAGGTTTGGCTATATTTCAAGTATTAGGATTTGCCTCAGGTCTGCTAGGTTCTAAAAGATGGCCACAGAGCCTTTTGTGCTCTCAGGTTTGGCTAGATTCCAAGTATTAGGATTTTTTGGGTCGATGGTCTGGCTAGGTTCCAAAGATGGCCACTTCTTTGTGGCCTTTTGTGCTGCCTTACTTGGACTCGATGGGAGAGAGAGAATGGTTTGTCTAGGTTGGGATCTTTTGGAAGTTAAGGTGCTCATGTGCTCTTTGTTATTTTGTAAAATATGTATATGGGGTATTCTTTTGGTTCAAAATGAGTACTAGATTAAGATCCTTACACTTGAAATTTATCATTATTTGGATACAGTCGGTGTACAAAAGTAGGGGCACACCTTTGTACCCCTTTACTTGTGCACGGGCAGTCGGAGCCGCGCGCCACGGCCACACTAACCAGGGCTGAGAAGGGGAGCCGGAGAGAAGCCGAAGCACAAGATGTCCAAGGCAACGCCAAGACCAAAGATACCAAAGAGCGAGAGGGCGAGGTGGACTCCCCCGGCAAGGCCCTTGCCGGGGCAGCTTCCACGGCCCCGACAAGAGCCTTGCCGGGGCAACTTGCCCGATGCTAACAGAGTGACCACCCTTGAGCCCACGGGTTCCAACTCAACCAACCACATTGGAACTAGGGCTCGGGAGGCACCTCCGTGGTAGCATGCAAATCTTTGTCCAGACCATAGAGATATGAGATCAGATGAGAACCAGAAGACGGCGACCCTCGGCGGGATCCTTGCCGAGGAAATCCACAAGACCCCCGGCAAGCGCCTTGCCGGGGACGACTGCAACGCCACGGCAAGACCCTTGCCGGGCCCCCGGCAAGGCCCTTGCTGAGGGCATCAGCGGGGCCACAGCCAGGCCCGCGTGGACCAAGACTCCACCGCCATCCCCAAGTAGCTGCTAGCTCAACCAGCTGGGCAGGCACCTGCGTGGCGACGGACGGCCTCTACGCCAACTTAGCAAGCACCTGCGTGGTGGCATGCAGATCTTCGTGAAGACCCTACCACCGCGCCACCTCAGCTGCCTGCCTGCCTACATGGCGCCGCATGCACCGCTGGCCTGGGCGCGTGTCGAAGCAAGGCGAGGCAGCAATGGACGGGACGGGCCTCGTTCCCGTCCCCAATAAAGCTAAGGGACACCTAAGCTACGCATTAAATGCGTCTTGTCCTATAACACGAGCGATAAGCTCGCAGCACTGTAGGCCTTTCCACCTCCTGCGTGCCACTGTGGCAGCCCCTTTCGACTATAAAAGGAGGCCCTTGGCATACTGGAGAGGGATTCGGCTCTTTTGAACTACGCAGCCACCATAGCTAGTTCGAGAGCTCAAGAACTCTCTCAAATACACACCAAAGCAGGACTAGGGTATTACGCATCCTTGAGGCCCGAACCTGGGTAAACGATCCTTTTGTTGACTGCTAATCCTGCTCTTCTCACAACCTCGCGCCCCGACAACCGTAGTAGGGATTCTTGTGATCCCATAGGTGTCGTTTCCCATCGACATCTTTGGCGCGCCAGGTAGGGGGCGCAATTGTGAGAATCTGGTCTAGTAGTTAGCCTAGCGGTTCTTTATCGCCATGGCTCCCAAGAAGAAGACGGTCACGGCGATCGGCTCGTCGGGAGCCGAACGGCCCGTGCCAGTGCGGGCGAGCAGCGGGCCGGTCGCGGACAGGACCCGGGCCGTAGTCCGCGAACACCAGCATTGCTCTGGCAGTCAGAGCCTGGCGAGCGGCATCGTTCGTGCGCCAGGCGACGGGCCGCACGCCACCAAATCCAAAGACGGAGCTGGGCCCCCCGCAGGAGGAACGGGGCCCTCCAGGAGTGTCGTTGTGCCACCCACAGGCGGTGCAACAACCTCCAAGACGCCCACACCGGCGCCCACAGCGTGCTCTTCCCAGGGTGCGCGCGACGAGCAGCGCCACCATGCTGGAGACCCCGGACACCGCCATGGGAAGAGCCCTGTGCTTCGTCGGTGGGACGAAGGAGTCCAGCATGCTCGCCGAAGTGCTGGCGAAAATGGCACGCAGCCGCTGGGCCGCGGTAGAGCTCCTTCTAACGTAGTTAGAAGTTGAAGCGCGCCACGGTCCACGCAACTGTCACCACCTCCCACGCCAGCAGAAGCTTTTGCGCGCGTGCAGCTGCTCCTCGACTTCCCTCCTGCTTCAGAGAAGCTCGACGAGTGGAGAGCCACCATCCGAGCCTCGTCACCGTCGCCAATAAAGATGATCTGCGACCGGCGGGGCCTTCGGGCCGGCGCTCCGTCAAACCACCGCATGCCAGCGGTGGAGGGGCCGGGGGTGCTACGGCCACGGTGCACTCTCCTACTCCACACCAGCCACCACGGGTGTCGGTCCGTCACGATGACGCTTGTGATAATATTTCCATAGCGTCGTCTGACCCACGGACCCACCTCGACCAACTCCAAGTTCTTCGAGAACGAGTCCACGAAGATGCTCGAACCACTATCGAGCGCCGGCGCGATACACGCCACCAGTCGGACAAGCAGGCGGGACCCGCTATGGACCACCCAGCGCCGGGGTGCTCCGGCGGCCTACCTTATGAGGTGGATTGCCCAGCTTTTACCCGTGAGCTGCGGCAGTTCCAGTGGCCGTCCCACCGCACGTTCAAGCCCGACGTTGGCGAGAAGTACAACGGCAAGACCCATCCGTCAGAGTTCCTCAGCATCTACACCATTGCGATGCAAGCTGCCGGAGCTCGCGACGACAAGGTGCTTGCTAATTACTTCCCGTTGGCACTGAAGCCGAACATCATGTCTTGGTTGATGCACTTGCCAGCGGATTCCATCTCTTCTTGGTCGGATCTGTGCCATGAGTTCGTTGGTGCCTTCACCGGGGGCCACCAAGGTCATGGCCATGCCCGTGATCTGCATATCATTCCCCAGAAGGAAGGGGAAACCCTGCGCAAGTACATCTAGAGGTTCAGCCGGGTGCAGTACAACATCCCCGATGTTCATCCTGCCGCCGTGATCAGCGCGTTCCATCAGAACGTGCGCAACTGCAAGATGCGCGAAGAGCTGGTGATGAACAAGGTTAAGGATGTGGCCGAACTCTATGTTCTGGCCGATAGGTGCGCCCGGGCTGAAGAGGGAAGGAAGTACCCCGGCGAGGACGCTGACGCGGAAACTGACTCTACTGATGAAGACACTGCCGCCCCGATGAAGAAGGGCCGGCGTTGCAACAGGAAACGCAAGGGCAAGACCGTGCTTGCCGTTGAGGGATCCGACAGCACCGGCGCCACCAAGAAGGCCAAGGCAGACGACCCCGGCAAGGAGATTGCCGGGTGCGTCGCCTGCCGGGCCTTGGTGACTGCCGACAAGCCAGGAAGCTCCGACAAGCAGTACTGCAAGATCCACCGCACCAAGGGCCACGACCTCTAGAACTACCGACAAGTCGAGCTACTTGCTGAGAAGAAAAAAGCTGAGTACAAGAGGCGGGACAAGGAGAAGGGCCAAGATGGTGCCGAGGGATCCGGCAAGAAGCATGGCGGCCAAGGAGGCCGCCGCGGCAAGGATAACCAACAAGAGAGGCCCGCTCGGGGCCGCGAAAAGAAACAAGAAGATGATGATCATGACGAGGACGACGAGTCCGGCGAGCAAGAGTTCCAGAAGGCTACAGAGGCCATGTGCGTCGACGGTGGCGCCTCGCTGCATACTTCTCACCGGCAGCTCAAACTGTGGGCGCGTGAGATTACAACAGTGGAGCCCTCGTCCGACGCTCAGAAGCCGCTGAAGTGGTCCAGCATGCCCCTCATCTTTGACGCCAAGGATCACCCTGACCGCACAACTGCGGTCGGGTGTTGGTCGGGTGTTTGTCGTTGTTGGTTTCACCAACGATACGCAACCTCAAGGTGAACAAGATGCTGGTTGACAGCGGGGCCGGTCTGAACTTGATCTCACCCGTTGTGATCAAAAGGCTACAAATTCCTGATGGAGACCTCGAGGAAACGGGCACGTTTCAAGGGTTCAACCCGGGGAGGAGCCAGCCAAAGGGGAAGGTCAAGTTGCCCGTGACGTTTGGAGGCGAGCTGAGCTACAGGACGGAGAGGATTGTCTTCGACGTAGCCGAGATCCCCTTGCCCTACAACGGGATCCTCGGCCGCCCGACACTGGCCAAGTTCATGGCGGCGTTGCACTATGCCTACAATACGCTGAAGATGCCTGGGCCGATGAACATCATCACCTTCCCCTCCGACAAGAAGGACGCGCTGATCTGCGCCGACCTACTCTACCGGGAAGCAGTTGCAGCAGCTGCCGCCAAGGCACTTGCTCCTGCCGCTGAAGCCCCGGGAGGGAAGAAGAAGACCGGCAAGACCTCTCGCACCCACTCCGGCAAGTGCACCTCTTCGGAGTGTTGTGCTACCGTCAAGGACGTGCCAGGGAGCTCCACCGGCAAGAGCAAGAAGTCCAGAGCTGCACCACCAGAGACCAAGAGGGTGTCCGTCAAGGAAGATGGCACGGGAGGGGCTTTCACCATAAGCTCCACCCTCGATAGCAAATAGGAAGGCGCGCTCATCGCATTCCTGTGGGCGAATGTCGATGTATTTGCGCGGCAAGCATCCGACATCCCTGGCGTTCCCATGGAAGTGATTGAGCACCACCTTGCTGTCTGTCCCCATGCGCGACCCGTCAAGCAGAAGGTCAGGAAGCAAGCTTTGGAACGGCAGGAGTTTATCACAGAGGAGATCAGGAAATTGGAAGTGGCAGGTTTGGTGAGAGGAGTGCTCCATCCGACGTGGTTGGCCAATCCGGTGGTGGTGCGCAAGGCAAATGGGAAGTGGAGGCTGTGTATTGATTACACAGATATTAATAAGGCTTGCCCTAAGGACCCCTTCCCGTTGCCGCGCATCGACCAGATTGTTGACTCCACGGCCGGGTGTGACCTGTTGTCATTCCTCGACGCCTACTCGGGCTACCACCAGATCTTCATGACAAGAGAAGATGAAGAGAAGACAACATTTATCACCCCATGTGGTACGCATTGCTTTTTATGGATGCCTTTCGAGTTGAAGAGTGCTGGTTCAACATTTGCAAGAGCAGTCCAAATTGGTTTTGAACCCCAGCTACATAGAAATATGGAAGCCTATATGGATGACATAGTGGTCAAAACCAAGGACTGGGCAACTCTTGTACAAGACTTAGAAGAGACGTTTGCCAACCTGCGCAAGATCAACCTCAAGCTGAACCCTGAGAAGTGTGTCTTTGTGTTCCGTCTGGCAAACTTCTCGGGTTCTTTGTGTCGCAGCGTGGGATCGAGGCAAACCTAGACAAGATCAAGGCTATCTAGCAGATTGAGGCGCCCAAGCGGATCAAGGATGTGCGTCGGCTAACTGGCTGCATTGCCGCCATGAGCCGATTCATCTCCAAGTCTGTCGAGCGCGCCCTTCCCTTTTTCAAGATCTTGAAGAAGGCGGGCCCAATGGAATGGACCCCAGAGGCCGAGGCGGCATTGCAAGACCTGAAGAGATACCTTTCCTCTACACCGATACTAGTTGCGCCTAGACCACAAGAGCCGTTGCTGCTGTATCTAGCGGCGACGAATCAAGTGGTCAGCGCCGCGCTAGTGGCGCAGAGGGAGGTTGAAGAAGAGGCAGTGACAGCGGCAGGACCGGCAGTCGGCAAGTCAGAGACTCCCCCGGCAGGGCCTGGTGCCGGCAAGGCAAGGCTCCCGGCAGAGTTTGACACCATCAGGACAGAGCCCGCGCCGTCAAGCGGAGTGGTGCAGAGGAAGAAGATGATGCAGCACCCGGTTTACTTTGTCAGCTCCCTCTTGCAGGGGGCTAGGTCAAGATATTCCGGTGCGCAGAAATTGCTCTTCGGCCTCCTTATGGCCTCGAGGAAGCTGCATCATTACTTCCAAGCCCACAAGATCACTGTCGTCACCCGCCTCCCGTTGCAACGGATACTGCACAATCCAGACGCAACCGGAAGGATCATGGAGTGGGCCTTGGAGTTATCTAGCTTTGGGTTGTGGTTTGAAAGTACTTCGACAATCTAGAGTAGAGTCCTGGCGGAGTTCATTGCAGAATGGACCTCGACGCCTGATGAAGAGATCTAGGAGACCACTCTCCCCGGCAAGGAAACAGCTCGTGACTGGATTATGTACTTTGACAGAGCTTTCTCGCTGCAAGGCGCCGGTGCTAGTGTGCTGCTCGTCGCACCCACCGGGGAGCACCTCAAGTATGTAATCCAGATGCACTTTCCCAGGGAGATGTCCACCAACAACACTGCTGAGTACGAGGGATTGCTTGCCGGTCTCAGGATCGTAGCAAACCTCGGAGTTAAAAAGCTCATCGTCAGGGGTAATTCGCAGCTTGTCGTCAGACTAGTCAACAAAGATTATCAGAGCCCGTTGATGGAGGCCTACGTAGATGAGATGAGGAAGCTGGAGGAGCGCTTTGACGGTATACAAGCGGAGCACGTTCCCCGAGCGGAGAACGACATCGCCGATTACCTGTCAAAGCGCGCTGCATTCAAGTTACCTGTGGAACCAGGTACCTTTTTGCTCCTGTTTAACTCAACCATTCGTTGAACCATCAAAGGAGAAGAACAAGCAGAGGAAATCAGGCCCCGACAAGTACTTTCCCGCCGAGCCCCCAGGGGCCGCCGGCAAGGGTGTTGCCGTGGGCCCTGAGCCTGCCAAGGAGCGACCGACTCCGGTAGGTCGTCAAGCCCTGGCCGTAGAGACGGATGCTCCCATGGCGGAAGAGATTCCTTTGGTCCTTGCCGTCGAGGCCCAGGCTCCGGTGCGGGCATAGCACACCGTCCGTTTCCTCCAGACAGGGGAACTTCCTGAGGAGCAGGAAGAAGCGGAAAAAGTAGCCCGTCTGTCTGCCTTGTACTAGTTCATCGATGACGTCCTGTATAGAAAAAGACCGAACGGTCTGAAATTGAAGTGCATCCCCCGGGAGGAAGGACTCGAGCTATTGGCAGAGATACACGGAGGCATATGTGGCTCCCACATAGGGTCAAGGGCCCTTACCGGCAAGGCGTTTTGGCAGGGTTTCTTCTGGCTCACTGCCCTCCAGGATGCAACAACACTAGTAACCAAGTGTGAAGCGTGTCAGTTCCATTCAAAGAAGCTTCATCAACCAGCTCAAGCCCTTCAAACAATCCCTCTCTCCTGGCCATTCTTGGTCTGGGGGCTCGACATACCGGGCCCCTTCCCCCGTGTTGTCGGGGGATTTGAGTACTTGTACGTTGCGATCGACAAGTTCACAAAGTGGCCGGAGGTGGAAGCAGTGAGGAAGGTGACAGCGCAGTCAGCCGTCAAGTTCTTCAAGGGGCTAGTCTGCTGTTTTGGTGTACCAAACAGAGTCATCGCCGACAATGGCACGCAGTTCACAAGCCACACCTTCATGCAGTACATCCAAGACCTCGGCAGCAAGGTCTGTTTTGCTTCCGTGGCACACCCCCAGAGCAACGGCCAAGCGGAGAGGGCGAATGCTGAAGTGTTGCGAGGCCTGAGAACGAGGACCTTTGACAGGCTGCACAAGAGTGGAGGGCGCTGGATTGATGAGTTGTCGACGGTTCTTTGGTCGATCAGGACGACGCCAAATCGAGCCACCGGCCAGACACCCTTTGCCCTAGTATATGGGGCAGAGGCAGTTCTCCCCACGGAACTCATATATGGGTCACCTCGAGTGCTCGCTTATGATGAGCTTGAGTAAGAGTAGTTGCGGCGAGATGACGCAACGCTCCTTGAGGAAGATCGTCTTCGGGCGGCTGTGGGAGCAGCACGCTACCAGCAAGCCTTGCGCCGCTACCATAGCCGCAAGGTTCATGCCCGAAGCTTTGAGGAAGGCGACCATGTTCTTCGGCGCGTTCAATCGGCCAAGAATACCAACAAGTTGACGCCGAAGTGGGAAGGCCCTTATCGGGTAATACGAGTCACCAGGCCCGGCGCAGTCCGCCTGGAGACCGAGGATGCTGTCCCAGTGAGCAAGTCCTGGAACATCGAGCATCTTCGCAAGTTTTACCCATAAGGCGCGGCCTGCCGCCCCCCGGCAAGCCACCTTTTGTACAAGCTTTGCTGGCAAGGCTTGTAACCTTCTGTACAAAGCCAGGCGTAGACCCTGAGCATAAATAAATGAAGCGCTGGCGCCCTAAGTTATAGCATGCATGCTAGGTTGAGTCTCTTCCTCGGTTAGGGTTGATAGTGCTTAGCGGTGACTAACCCCTAGCCTAGAGGTTGAGTGTGCGTCTTTCTGTTCTCTTTGGTTCGCAGGGTACTTCTGCTGAGCCGCTTGTGAAAAGGAGAACGAACCGGCGCTCCGGCCCCTTTTTCATTAAAAACGTCCCATACAGGTACAGTTCGTACGGAAAGAAAAACATGAGCAAGGGGATTACAAGCTTTAAATCTAACGAGTGCCCACAGGCTTACAAACTAAAAAGAGATAAAATGCCCGTAATCCCTTTCTTGTCCCTCTCCTCAGAAGATGGAGCAAGACATCAGAGGGCAAAAGGGGCACCTAGGCGAGGTGCGAGGAGCAAAAGGCACCAAGAAAACATCTTGGTGCCGGGAAAGGAGCTGGAAGACGAGGCAGCGGGCCGGCAATACGCGACGAAGGTGTCGGTGCCCGCGTACTCCGAGTTGACGGCTGCCACCCACCTTCTTTGCCTTCTTCGGCCCTCCTACGCCAGCCACCCAAGGAGACGACAGGGAGCACCCCGATGCAGAGCTTGGCAAGGATGGCCCTCGGCAGGGCGCGTGGCCGAGGGAGGGGCGGCGCGGTCAGTCGAAGTCGGAGTCGGCATCCTGTCGCTCGAATCCCTCGTTGCCGCTGTCGCTGTCCTCCTCGTCACTCCCGCTTGAGGAGGAATCTTCATCATCGGAGGAGCTCTCCACGCAGCACTTCAGGCGAGTGCCAAGATCTCCGAATACCTTGACGGAGAGCAGGCCGCCCTCCATTAATTTGAAGTAGAGGACGAGCCCCACCGTCAGGCTATGGATGCAGGGAAATGTCTTCCATCCGCGACGGAGATACATGACATGAGGAGCGGGGAAGTCGACGTCGTCCCGCAGCCCCTCATGTGCAACTTGAGGGTCTGGGGCGGATCGAGCTCCATCTCCTATGCGAAGGGGGTGGGGAGACGGAGACGACGACACGGTGGCCGACGTAGCCTAATGAAGAACTCGCGGGGCCGGTCCCCGACGTGACCCTCCATCACGGGAGGCACGGCTGCCGCGCCACCTCGCCCTCCTCTCCCCCGACCGCCGCGGCGACCTCGGCCACGCCCCCTCCCCCTTCCTCTTGTGGCTGGCTCCACCGCCACGGGCTCGTGGGAAGGAGGGACGCGCTGACGAGCAGCGACCCTTGCCGCCACCGTCGAAGGCCCAGCGCCTCCTCTCGCCATGACAGGTGGAAGAAAGAAGCAAAGATGAAGGAGGATGGATACTGAAGAATGCGGGATGGCGCCCTCCCTCCCCCTCTTTATAAAAGGGCGGGGTCGAGACTCGGCCGCCCCACTAAGCCAATCCAGCCGGCGGAGGCGTAGGGAATCAGGACCGACCCGCTGCCCCAATCAGCGATGGCACAGTTTCCCGCCTCCATAGCCCGCCGCCTACATGAAGGACGCGTGGCGAACGTGCAGGGTCAAAAGGACGGGTGAGGTGACCGTTCCCCGCCCCGTGATTGGGGGCGTGGGTGCCTTGAAGACTGCGACCCGAGTCCATCCAGTAAAATAGCCGCGCCTCCACGCCTCCCTCTTTTTATGGGGAAGGCGCGAGCCGCCTCTTTACTACGATGTGACACATGCGTGCGAGAACTGCCCCACGCATGCCCCCCACGTCACGCACGATCATCCACGACGTGCGTTCAACGCGGGTCGTGGGGAAGCGCAGCGGACGAAGAGTTACTGCGGTGAAAATCCGCCCCGCCTGCCCGCGCACCGCTCTGGGCCTGGCCCAACAACGTGTCGCGCTTATGTGTGGCCCAGGCCCGGGGGCTCCTGTCAGTGTACAAAAGTAGGGGCACACCTTTGTATCCCTTTACTTGCGCACGGGCAGTCGGAGCCGCGCGCCACGGCCACACTAAGCAGGGCAGAGGAGGGGAGCTAGAGAGAAGCCGAAGCACAAGATGGCCAAGGCAACGCCAAGACCAAAGATACCAAAGGGAGAGAGAGAGGGCGAGGTGGACTCCCCCGGCAAGGCCCTTGCCGGGGCAACTTGCCTGATGCTAACAGAGCGAGCCACCCTTGAGCCCACGGGTTCCAACTCAACCAACCACATTGGAACTAGGGCTCGGGAGGCACCTCTGTGGTAGCATGCAAATCTTTGTCAAGACCATAGAGATATGAGATCAGATGAGAACCAGAAGACAGCGACCCTCGGCGGGATCCTTGCCGAGGAAATCCACAAGACCCCCGGCAAGCGCCTTGCCTGGGACGACTGCAACGCCACGACAAGACCCTTGCTGGGCCCCCGGCAAGGCCCTTGCCGAGGGCATCAGCGGGGCCACAGCCAGGCCCGCGTCGACCAAGACTCCACCGCCGTCCCCAAGCAGCTGCTAGCTCAACCAGCTGGGCAGGCACCTGCGTGGCGACGGGCGGCCCCTACGCCAACTCAGCAAGCACCTGCGTGGTGGCATGCAGATCTTCGTGAAGACCCTACCACCGCGCCACCTCAGCTGCCTGCCTGCCTACATGGCGCCGCATGCACCGCTGGCCTAGGCGCGTGTCGAAGCAAGGTGAGGCGGCAACGGACGGGACGGGCCTTGTTCCCGTCCCCAATAAAGCTAAGGGACACCTAAGCTACGCATTAAATGCGTCTTGTCCTGTAACACTAGCGATAAGCTCGCAGAACTGTAGGCCTTTCCACCTCCTGTGTGCCACTATGGCAGCCCCTTTCGACTATAAAAGGAGGACCTTGGCATACTTGAGAGGGATTCGGCTCTTTTGAACTACGCAGCCACCATAGCTAGTTCGAGAGCTCAAGAACTCTCTCAAATACACACCAAAGCAAGACTAGGGTATTACGCATCCTCGCGGCCCGAACCTGGGTAAACGATCCTTGTGTTGACTGCTAATCCTGCTCTTCTCACAACCCCGCGCCCCGGCAACCATAGTAGGGATTCTTGTGATCCCATAGGTGTCGTTTCCCACCGACAGATACTCTGCAGTGTTGTGTTGTTTACTAAATTCTCCTGTTATTTTCAGTTTCAGTTCGGCTCTGTGTAGTGATTATCTCGAATTATGCAATAGCAACTATACCATCGTGATGTGTAATTACAGATTGTTTTAGTGCTATAATTTGTTCTGACTTCCATGTTTTACAATATTGACATGGTTTTGGTAGCCATTGTGATGCATGATGCACCACAACGTCAGTTCCTTTCGTCACTGATTTTTGGATAAATCTTGCTACAGTGAAACCCCAAGAACGATATGGATGTGAATGAAAAGGGTACTATTTATTAGTCTTATAGTGGCCTGACATGCTATCGAATTTTTTTAGTATCTAAAAAGGCATACCAGTTTTGCAATGAATATTTATATTTTCCATTACATTTGGTCATAAGATTTTACTTTGTTTTGCCAGGAGAGTATCACTTCATGTAGCTACTACACCAGGAGAATTGTATGCTTGCGCTGAGGAAAATGTAATGGCAACCGTGGCCAAGTGCCCTGAACTATAGGTTTGTTTCTGTAACTTGTTTGCCTTTAGAACAGGATTTTGTGTGGCTTACAAAAAAAAAGAGTGAGATGATTTGGTTGGGGTGTGGGAATGCACTGTGGGTCTGATCTGGATTGTTTTTGCTCGGATTTTTTCGTCTTTTCTATGTCTTATTTCACTTTGGGTGCGGTGTTAGCATTTTCTTCCTTGGATTGTAGCTATCTCCTTTTCTTTCTCTTCTTCTTCTTCTTTCATTTTTCTTTTGTTTGTCTTCGCCTTAGCACTGAAATGCATATCTACTATTTTGCAGGTAATCTTGGTGTGAGCTCAATGTAAAGGCGAAGCCTGAAGGTAGGCAATCATTATTAGCTAGGTAGTCGATTATACAGTATGTAGCAAACACTATTGTCTTCGACAGGATGTTTGACTTATTCTTATTCAGTCTCACCTTTTCATTTGCCTGACATCAGAACTGGAAACATCAGAATGGTGCCCCGGTCATCTCCGCCCCTGGTGGTGCTCCTGGATGTACATCACCTCCTCGCCTCCTTGGTCGCTTCGGTGCCTGTGGTGTTCGTGATCGTTGGTGGGACGGTGCAAGGCACAACTCCGATGTGGCGGCGTGGATGTGCGGTGTAGGAAGCAGTTCCTCGCCAGCTGGACGGCGTTCAGGCACAACCCCAACACCCACTGAGTACCGCCTCGGCTACAACCTCCCTCAGTGTGCTCCATCTTCCTCCTGCTCCTCTGCTTTGGCTACTGTATGGGACATGGCCAGGGGTATGATGATCAATTATGGCTGATATAAGCATGCTCTTGAGCAATCAAGGCACTTGTGGGTATTAAGTTGGAGCCCCCCTCGTTTCTTTGAGCCGTTTTGATAACATTCTTATTTTAGTGGCTCTGTCCTTGCATGGTTATCCAGACAGATGAGACGAGTCGAGCTATGGGCACTCTTAGTGATTTGAGCAATCCAGCCGTCCATTTCATTTGCTTGATTGGATTTCGGCCGTTGGATCGAGGCACTGGAGGACGTCGGCCGTCGGATCGAACCTGAGGTCCTGTAGCAATGGATAGTTACTCCCGCGGTGAAATATCTCGTGCCACCGCCTGTAGTTCGCATTTCCTACCGGCCGGAAGTGATGTCTACTACACAACCTTCTTCTTGTAGACGTTGTTGGGCCTCCAAGTGCAGAGGTTTGTAGGACAGTAGAAAATTTCCCTCAAGTGGATGACCTAAGGTTTATCAATCCGTGGGAGGCGTAGGATGAAGATGGTCTCTCTCAAGCAACCCTGCAACCAAATAACAAAGAGTCTCTTGTGTCCCCAACACACCCAATACAATGGTAAATTGTATAGGTGCACTAGTTCGGCGAAGAGATGGTGATACAGGTGCAATATGGATGGTAGATATAGGTTTTTGTAATCTGAAAATATAAAAACAGCAAGGTAACTAATGATAAAAGTGAGCGTAAACGGTATTGCAATGCATTGAAACAAGGCCTAGGGTTCATGCTTTCACTAGTGCAAGTTCTCTCAACAATAATAACATAATTAGATCATATAACAATCCCTCAACATGCAACAAAGAGTCACTTCAAAGTCACTAATAGCGGAGAACAAACAAAGAGATTATTGTAGGGTACGAAACCACCTCAAATTTATTCTTTCGGATCGATCTATTCAAGAGTTCGTACTAGAATAACACCTTAAGACACATATCAACCAAAACCCTAATGTCACCTAGATACTCCAATGTCACCTCAAGTACCCGTGGGTATGATTATACGATATGCATCACACGATCTCAGATTCATCTATTCAAACCAACACAAAGTACTTCAAAGAGTGCCCCAAAGTTTCTATCGGAGAGTCAAGACGAAAACATGTGCCAACCCCTATGCATAAGTTCATGAGGTTACAGAACTCACAAGTTGATCACCAAAACATACATCAAGTAGATCACGTGAATATCCCATTGTCACCATAGATAAGCACATGCAAGACATACATCAAGTGTTCTCAAATCCTTAAAGACTCAATCCGATAAGATAACTTCAAAGAGAAAACTCAATCCATTACAAGAGAGTAGAGGGGAGAAACATCATAAGATCCAACTATAATAGCAAAGCTCGCGATACATCAAGATCGTGCCGAATCAAGAACATGAGAGAGAGAGATCAAACACATAGCTACTGATACATACCCTCACCCCGAGAGTGAACTACTCCCTCCTCGTCATGGAGAGCGCCGGGATGATGAAGATGGCCACCGGAGAGGGATTCCCCCCTCCGGCAGGGTGCCGGAACGGGTCTAGATTGGTTTTCGGTGGCTACAGAGGCTTGCAGCGGCGGAACTCCCGATCTAGGTTTCTTTCTGGAAGTTTCTATATATATAAGAGGTTTTGGCATCGAGAACAAGTCAGGGGGGTCTCCGGGCTGTCCACGAGGTAGGGAGGCGCGCCCAGGGGGGTGGGCACGCCCCCACCCTCGTGGGTAGCCCGAGACTCTTCTGGCCCAACTCTTTTACTCCATGTCCTTCTTCTGGTCCAAAAATAAGTTCCGTGAAGTTTCAGGTCAATTGGACTCCGTTTGGTTTTCCTTTTCTGCGATACTCAAAAACAAGGAAAAAACAGAAACTGGCACTGGGCTCTAGGTTAATAGGTTAGTCCCAAAAATCATATAAAATAGCATATAAATGCATATAAAACATCCTAGATGGATAACATAATAGCATGGATACTTCATAAATTATAGATACGTTGGAGACGTATCAGGAAGCCATTCTTGCTAGGGCGGCGATGATTGGTCGTGGCTGAAATAAGTGTGCCTTTGAGCAATCGAGGCACCTGTGGGTATCAAGTTGGATCCTCCCTCTTGTCTCTAGAATCCTTTTTGATCCTGTGATACTTATTGTTCTGTCCTTTGGATGGTCATTCTTGTTGAGTGATAACCAGGGCAGCTCCACTGTATAAACATATTGATCTGGTGATAAGAGCTGACCGGGGGAGGGTAGGTTATATGATCGAGGAAAGGCGAATCTGAGCCCACTATGCATTGAACCCTGAACCCTTTTAATTTGTATTTAAAGGTGTTTCTTATTTATGCTCTAGTGTTTATAGCCGTTTTATGTAAATATTTCTTCTCTCTCATACCTTTATTGCATATAAGTTGTTATTGATCTTTTGTTGTTTGTTGTTGGTCCTTGATTTAATCTGGTTAAGAGTAAGTTGCACTTTGTTATTCTGGGATAAACGATGGTTTGGCAATGTTATTGGTTCTTAATGATGAGTTCAGAGGAGGATTTCTAAAATTGTTTTATTGTTAACAAGTCATGTCAGTAAGTTTTCTGTGTTTGTTCGCCGTGAGGAGCAATGGGGCATTACACACTTATGTGTAGTGCTACCTGGTTATCGTTGGTCTTTTGTATAAAGGCCGGCTGGAGTTGGACCAAGACCCCGGCTGGCACGCCTCGCCTCCACCTCCTATGGCCCTGACCCAGGGTTTGATTGGCGAGCTCGCTGCCGCCGGCCTTGGGCGAGGAGATTTGGCACACACACAAGAGGGACCTCATCCTCTGCTGCCTCTGCACGCCCCCAGGTATAACCGATCCCCATCCCTGCATTTTCTAATTTCCCCATTAATAATTTGTAGTGGCTCTAGTATCATGGAGAAAGTGGGTTCGTATGATATCTTTTTTTAATCGTGAAGGGAGTCTATGCCGTTGAATTCTATAAAGAACATGATCAATTGGTTTCACAAGGAGATGAATATGGATTGGTTTTGGAAAAGAAAATATTTTGCACGTATGCATTGTTAATTGTTCCTCAAAAAGACGCTGGTTAAACTAAGTCATGTTTTGTATCTTGGTCTGTACCCTGCCTGATATCCTAATATTGAACGTGAACTTTAGATATGGAGTATTGGTTCTCCTAATCCTAAATTCACATTAAATGGCCACTCAAAAGGCGTGAACTGTGTTGATTACTTCACTGGTGGTGATCGACCATTTTTAATTACTGGATCTGATGATCAGACTGCAAAGGCGTGTCATGTGCAATGAATTGTGCTATTGTGAAGGTATATTGGGATTGATCTGACTTATTACTCAATTTTTTGGATCAGGTTTGGGATTAGCAAACCAAGAGTTGTGTTCAAACACTTGAAGGACATGCACACAATGTGTCCGCTGTCTATTTCCATCCAGAACTACCTCTCTTTCTCTAAGGTTCTCTATCAATCCACCGACAGGAAATAATGTTCATATAAGGTTCTCTCTCTCTCTCTCTCATACTATGATATTGCTTGGAGATGATACTAACAGTGCGCTGTCTGAAAACCAGCTTTGTTTTACTAAAATCTATTTAGTTACACGCAATACAATTACTGGTTGTATTTTTTTTCTTCTACATGTTTTTTTTTACAATAATGGGCACTAAAATAGTATGTTTTTTGGATTCTTATTGAGTGAGATGCTTAAACAATGATGATTTTGTACTTACAAATATATTTGATGCTGACTCGTGATATATTTCTTGGTTTCCTTACCCATGTGTGTTCTACAAGTTTTATTGTAGGGAACCTCCATTTATATTACTGAGTAGTTTACTCGATTGAGCGGTTCGCTCAATCGAGTATCAAGTGTTAGGTTATCCTTGCATATCTTTTAGTTTCTAAAATACACATTGTTTGGTTCAAATAGAGATGTGTAGCAGAGATGTTCCGAGCGGAAAATGGCAATTGCTAACTACTAAGTAAACAATCTATAGGATGTGCAACATGTAATGAAGGTAACCTGGTAAAGCTCTATATTTCCCAGATTGGGGAACATGGGAACATAAGCTTAAGTTAGTTTTTGGCGTTCCATAGATCTTCTGCATCTCATATTTTCATGCTTAAGAAATCATGAATTTCCTAGAGGTTCAAAAGTTAAAATAAAAACGATAGAGATCATGGTTAGAAGTAAAGTAGTAGTGTAGTAATGAATGTGAGCAAGCAGTTTGCATAAACACATTGTTTGGACGAATGATCGGTATATTGTGGCATCTACTTTACCACCCGCTTTCTACCAAAAGAAACAATAATTGAAGGTGGACAATAATAGGTTACAATAGTGACCAAAGGAAGAGAAATACTTTTGCAAGTCATGCAAAGATTTTTTTTATTAGACAAAATTATGTTCTTTTGGTGTACTCCTGATGACCCACAAGTATCGGGGATCAATTGTAGCTATTTTCAATAAGTAAGAGTGTCGAACCCAACGAGGAGCAGAAGGAAATGACAAGTAGTTTTCAGGAAGGTGATGTCTGCAAGTGCTGAAACTGTAAGTAGCGAGTAGTTTGATAGCAAGATAATTTGTAACGAGCAAGTAACGATAGTAGAAATAAGTATGCAGAAAGGTAGCCCAATCCTTTTGAGGCAAAGTACAGGCCAAAACGGTATCTTATGATAAGCAAAGCGTTCTTGAGGGTACACGGGAATTTCATCTAGTCACTTTCATCATGTTGGTTTGATTTGTGTTCGCTACTTTGATAATTTGATATGTGGGTGGACCGGTGCTTAGGTGCCGTTCTTACCTGAACAAACCTCCTACTTATGATTAACCCTCCCGCAAGCATCCGCAACTACGAGAAAAGTATTAAGAATAAATTCTAACCATAGCATTAAACTCTAGGATCCAATCGGTCCCTTATGGAATAGTGCATAAACTGGGGTTTAAGTTTCTGTCACTCTCGCAACCCACCATCTATTTACTACTCCACAATGCATTCCCTTAGGCCCAAATATGGTGAAGTGTCATGTATTCGACGTTCACATGACACCACCAATGACCCACAAGTATAGGGAATCTATCGTAGTCCTTTCGATAAGTAAGAGTGTTGAACCCAACGAGGAGTAGAAGGAAATGACAAGCGGTTTTCAGTAAGGTATTCTCTGCAAGCACTGAAATTATCGGTAACAGATAGTTTTATGATAAGGTAATTCGTAACGGGTAACAAGTAACAAAAGTAAATAAGGTGTAGTAAGGTGGCCCAATCCTTTTTGTAGCAAAGGACAAGCCTGGACAAACTCTTATATAAAGGAAAGCGCTCCCGAGGACACATGGGAATTATCGTCAAGCTAGTTTTCATCATGCTCATATGATTCGCGTTCGTTACTTTGATAATTTGATATGTGGGTGGACCGGTGCTTGGGTACTGCCCTTCCTTGGACAAGCATCCCACTTATGATTAACCCTTCTCGCAAGGATCCGCAACTACGAAAGAATAATTAAGGTAAACCTAACCATAGCATGAAACATGTGGATCCAAATCAGCCCCTTACGAAGCAACACATAAACTAGGGTTTAAGCTTTTGTCACTCTAGCAACCCATCATCTACTTATTACTTCCCAATGCCTTCCCCTAGGCCCAAATAATGGTGAAGTGTCATGTAGTCGACGTTCACATAACACCACTAGAGGAAAGACAACATACATCTCATCAAAATATCGAACGAGTACCAAATTCACATGACTAATTATAACAAGACTTCTCCCATGTCCTCAGGAACAAACGTAACTACTCACAAATCATATTCATGTTCATAATCAGAGGGGTATCAATATGCATAAAGGATCTGAACATATGATCTTCCACCAAATAAACCAACTAGCATCAACTACAAGGAGTAATCAACACTACTAGCAACCCACAGGTACCAATCTGAGGTTTTGAGACAAAGATCGGATACAAGAGATGAACTAGGGTTTGAGAGGAGATGGTGCTGGTGAAGATGTTGATGGATATTGACCCCCTCCCGATGAGAGGATCGATGGTGTTGACGATGGTGACGATTTCCCCCTCCCGGAGGGATGTTTCCCCGGCAGAACAGCTCCGCCAGAGCCCTAGATTGATTACGCCAACGTTCTGCCTCGAGACGGCGGCGCTTCGTCCCGAAAGCTTCCTTATGATTTTTTCCAGGGAAAAAGACACCTTATACTAGAAGATGGGCATCGGGGGGCTTCCATGTGGCCCACGAGGCAGGGGCGCGCCCTCCACCCTCGTGGACAGTGGGTGGCCCCCTCTGGTGCTTTATTCGCCCAATATTTTTAATATATTCCAAAACTGACTTTCGTGGAGTTTCAGGAATTTTGGAGTTGTGCAGAATAGGTCTCTAATATTTGCTCCTTTTCCAGCCCAGAATTCCAGCTACCGGCATTCTCCCTCTTCATGTAAACCTTGTAAAATAAGAGAGAAAAGGCATAAGTATTGTGACATAATGTGAAGTAATAGCCCATAATGCAATAAATATCGATATAAAAACATGATGCAAAATGGACGTATCAACCACTAAGGGAATCACAACATACATACTACCAAAATATCGAACACATATCAAGTTCACATGATTACTTGCAACATGATTTCTCCTGTGACCTCAAGAACAAAAGTGACTACTTACAAATAATCAACATGCTCATGATCAGAGGGGTATTAATATGCATAATGGATCTGAAAATATAATCTTCCACCAAATAAACGATATAGTAATCAACTATAAGATGTAATCAACACTACTAGTCACCCCTAGCAACAATCTATAGTTCCGGTAACAAGATTGAATACAAGAGATGAACTAGGGTTTGAGATGAGATGGTGCTGGTGAAGATGTTGATGGAGATTGCCCTCCCCAAGATGGGAGAGTTGTTGGTGATGATGATGACGATGATTTCCCCCTCCGGGAGGGAAGTACCCCCGGCAGAATCGCTCCGCCGGAGGGCAAAAGTGCTCCTGCCCAAGTTCCACCTCGAGGCGGTGGCGCTCCATCCCGAAAGTCTTCTCCTTATTTTTTCTAGGTTGAGATGGGCACCGGAGGTGGGCCGAGGAGGCCACAACCCACCAGGGCGCGCCAGGGGGTCCTGGCGCGCCCAGGTGGGTTGTGCCCACCTGGTGGCCCCCTCTGGTACTTATTGGCTCCAATATTTCTTAAATATTCCATAAAAAATCCTCGTGGAGTTTCATCTCATTTGGAGTTGTGCAGAATAGGCGGCCTGACGTAGCTTTTTCAGGTCCAGATTTCCAGCTGCCGGAATTCTCCCTCTTGGTGTGTACCTTGCAAATTATGAGAGAAAAGGCATTAGAATTACTCCAAAAAGCATTATCATGGATAAAAACATTATAAATAATAGTAAGAAAACATGATGCAAAATGGACGTATCAACTCCCCCAAGCTTAGAGCTCGCTTGTCCTCAAGCGAAAACCAAAATCGAGAAACATGTCCACATGCTTTGAGAGAGAGGTGTCGATAAAAACAAAATACGGACATGGAAGCATCATGTTGATTATTATAACAGCAACAAATTTAAACATAAAACTTTTATCATGCACTTCCCATGAATAAGTAATAATTCATCACATAATCGAAGTACAAAGCAAAAACTCTATTAGAAACCAACAAACTATGTTCTCAGTCAACTTTGCAACTATAATTCATCATCTTTTCAGGAAGGGTCACGTGTCGGAGCCTTTAGGCAAGTCCACATACTCAACCATCATATAGTCTTCTATGATTGCTAACACTCACCGAGTACACTAGAGCAAAATATTTCAACCGGACACATAGAAAGATAGGGGCTTATAGTTTCGCCTCCCAACATACTCACCTCAAGGGTGATGTCAACAATAATAACTCATGTTATCTATATTCAACTGGACATATGTGCCTAGATCTTTCCTCACCACATGATGCTTGCCAAAAGAGAAAATAAAAAGGAATAGAAGGAAAAATTTGAATCTTTGCATAAAAGTAAATACATAAAAGTAAAAGATAGGCCCTTCACAGAGGGAAGCAGAGGTTGTCATGCACTTATTTGTTTGCATGCTCAACCCCTTAGTGCAAAAGAACGTCACGTTACATTGCCCATTAAGATGACAACCTTTATTATGCAGTCTGTCGCTTTATTCTTTGTCATCCAAGTTCGTGCAACGCTCAATTTTCTCTTACACTAAAATATCTCACATATTTAGAAGCAATTTTTATTGCCTTTTTGCACCGATGACAACTTACTTGAGGGATCTTGTTCAATCCCTAGGTAGGTATGGTGGACACTTGAAAAAGATTTGGGTTTAAGGGTTTTTGGATGCACAAGTAGTATCTCTACTTAGTGCGGAATTTTTTGCTAGCAAAGATAGGGGGCAAGCATCGCATGTTAAAGGATCTATGACAATATGACTTCTATGTGAATATAAATATACATAAACCATTACTTTGTCTTCCTTGTCCAACGTCAACAATTTTGGCATATAGTATTTTGATGTAGGCTCACAATCACAAAAGGTTTCTAGGATGGTATATTTATATGTGAATCTTCCCTTCCCTTATTAATTCTTGCATGAGTTGCATCACTGACTAATGCTATGTTTGTTAATCTCTAATAAAATTTTCTTACTTATACTTTTCCTTATGCAATGCTATCACCTACCATAGGATTAGTATATGATCTTATTGATTTATTTCCTTTCTTTTATTTGCTTTCTTTCTCTTTTTATTTTCTTTATTTGCAACATGAAAGTAAATAAAGTAAAAACTCGAACTAGCTTTATTGTATAACTTGCATACGATAACAATGATAGATCACTAAGCAAACTCTCAAGGAAGAAAAGATCGAACTAGAATTTATTCACCTAAGGAAAAGATTGAAATAAGATAAGTAAAAGCAAAAAGATAGTGGGATGATACGATACCGGGGCACCTCCCCCAAGCTTGGCGAAAGCCAAGGGGAGTGCCCATACCTGATACTCAGTTCTCCTTTGGTTGTGTCCATAGGCTCCTCCCTCTTGGTCTCGATCCTCATCAGCCAAGCATCTTCTTCCATGTGGTTGGAGGAGCAGAAAGATATGATGCCTAGCTTGACAAATCTGACCTGAGGTAGCAAGAAAAGAGAACAGAGGATTTTCTCCGTGATACGGTGGTTAATAGGTTCGTGAGGTATATATAGATTTTTTTATCTTGGAGGACAAGCTTACTTTCGGGGATATACCCCGCGGTATGACCCGGCCGGAAGTATGACCCGGCTAGGACTTGGTGTTTCATTGACAAACCACCCGAGCCTGGTGACTCATTGGTGACCCGGCAGATTATAAGCCAGATTGTAAGCCGGCAGATTGTAAGCCGGCGGACAGTTATAAGCCAGATGGTAAGCCGGCGGATAGATTATAAGCAAGATTATAAGTCAGATTGTAAGCCAGATGGTAAGCCGACAGATAGGGGTAAGCCGGCAGACAGTGGTAAGCCGGCACGATAGTCATAACCCGGCAGACAGAGTCGCCTAGGGTTAAGAAGCCCATGGAGAGAAGCCCGTGATGAGAAGTCAGAATAGTTTAAGTCCCAATCCGAGGACTCTACATGTAACCCGCCCTTTCAACTTATATAAGGAGGGGCAGGGCACCCTAAGAGGGGGAGAGAATCTTAAGGCTAGACACAACTAAAGGGGAGCCGGCTTATGCGGCAACTCCCTGATGAGCATAATGAGACCTAGCCACAAACAGCATGTAGGGCTATTACCGGATGATGTTTCCCGGGGCCCGAAGCTGTCTAAACCCTTGTCTTGTGTGTTAATCCGCCTCGCGTCTCTCGATTCCGATCAACCCCTCGCAAGCTACCACATAGATGCGCTGGCCTCACGACTAAGTCCTCACACTAGGACATCTGCCGTGACAATTCCACGACAGTTGGCGCCCACCGTGGGGCTCGCACACGGTGGTGTTGAGTTCTTGAAGGGATTTTTTCCTAGGGTTCGAGAACATCGCAGTTGGTTAGATGAAGAAGAGCCGGCACAGAGCAATCTCATAGGATAACCCGGCATGGGACAACCTTGAGTAGAACCAACAAATTCATCGTTTTGTGATTAACTCTGGAGCTGACAGCACAAGAGAAAATTAGGGTTGCATCATTACTTGCTATGTGGCGGACGAATGTGACCTGACGATCCGTCAAATCCGAAGACCGACTAACATCTGCTACAACAGCCGCCGTGCAAACCGAGATGACATATACTTGTGTCCTGATCGGATTCTTTGTTAGGCAACTCCCGAGAGGATTGAATCCTTATGGCCGGCGTCGTCACGTGAAGACACAAGAAGTACTACTATTAAGGGAGATACCAGCATAACAGTATTGAACAAGACAACTTAAAAGAAACTGGTCCAGACTGGGCCGGGTCTCAGAAGGAATCCGGCATGTCCCACACGATTAGATGGCAATCAGCAAAAAAGAAAAGAAAAAAAAGAGAGAAGCCACGATCTGGAGGGTATAGGCGTGGACTCGGGGTCAACAGCCCCGGTTCGTCTCCACCGCGGGCGGACCGCGCCTCGCCGATTTTACCTCCGCTTCAAGTCACCTCCGAGCTGCCTGCCTGAGATCGACCTCCCCTCGTCGGCACTCCGCCACTGTCTCTACAACCGGTCTCCGCTGCCGCCGACGAGCCACCCCGGATTCCTTTGCCACCGCGACCATCGCACCGTCGCTCCTCCGTGGCTGCTTTCGCTCGGCTTCATGCTGTTGCTCTGCCATGAGCCGCCGCGCGATGAGCCGTCGTGATGCCTCCATGACCTCGAGCCACCTCCGCTGGCCATCGGTGAGCCGCCGTCGCAGCCCCCATTGGCATGACGCCCGCTAGCACCGGCTCTCGCGTGCTCGGCAGACTGGCCGACCCGCGCCGGCCCCGCCGTCTTCGCCTGCAAGCTCACCACTCCGGGTTGCTGCCGTCTCTGTCGTGGTTGGGTCACCGCTGACGAACTGCCGACCCCATGGCTGTCCGAGCCGCCACCCCTGCCGACCGTGGTTCTGGCTCTGTTGAGCCGCCCGGATCCTTCTGCTGTGGATTTTTTCGTCGTTGGCATCAACCCCGCGCAGACCGAGCCGCGTCCGCTGCCCTCACCGCAGCAGTAACCTGTGAATGCTCCCGCTTTGAGCTGTCACCCTCCTTGCCGGGCCACCTCTGCTGCCGGGTCTCGTTTCGTCTCGCCGTTTTCCTGGTGCGTCGTCGACCCGCTTCCACTACCTGCTTTCACAGCACCGACGCGCTTCCCAACCAACTGTCTTGAGCCGCCAGGAACTCACCGACGAGTTGTCGGCGTGCCTCGCTCCGCTGTGAGTCGCTGCTGAGTGCCACGACCCGCCTGCCTCCTTGCAGCCGCCTTCGCCAAATCGCTGTGAGTCGCCCCCGGCCTCACCTTCACCGCCGCGCCGTTGAGCATCTGCTCCGAGTCGCTGCGTTCGCCTCGAGTCGCCGGGTCTCGCTGATTCGACCCCGAGCCGCCGTCTCCGCGGCCACGGTACGACTCCGCCTTTTCTTCTGCTGCACGCACGGCCATCTGAGCCACCCTCGTGTTGCCTTTGACTCGGCACGTTGCACCGAGACCCGCCCCCGGCTGTCTTCAAGCCACCGTCTCCGCCGGCGACCTCCACCAGTTTCCTCCGCCCTGCCCCGAGCGGCCCCGCTTCCGCAGCCTCGAGATGAGCTGCGAGTCGCCCATCGCCGCACTTCGAACCGCCATCCACCTCTGCTCCAAGTTGCTTCTACTCCGGGTCATCCCCGAGCCATCGGCATTGAACAGCCCGAGTGTTTTCGCCTCTGCAATCGCCACAGCCTCGTGCTAAACCACCTGCATCACCTCTGAGTCGCCGCAGCCACGACCCGCCCCGTTTAGGCCGGCTTACTGCTGCTGCTCATGCTGGTCGCCCATGCCGGCCTACTGCTGGCTCCGCTGCACCGTTTCTGACCCGCCGTGGCCTTGCCTCCTCTCGCTACTCCCCTCGCGCGTGCCGCTTCGGCCTTCCCTGCTGCGTTGTCCGCCTCGCCTCCCACGCCGTTGTCCGCCTCTGCTGCCTCCGCCGCCGGCTTCCGCTCTGGCCGTCTCGAGCCGCCCGCGCGTTGAGTCGGCCTTGCCTCTGCACAAATCGCTGGGATCCTTCACCGATCTTCGCCCGCCCCGTTAAGTCGCTTTGTCGCTGCTAAGTCACCGTGCCTGTAGTCCCGAGCCGCCAAGCTGCTTTACTACTCACCTGCTCAGCTGCCTCCCCGTCGCTGGTTCTGCCCACGCTGCTCTGCTCTATGCTCTGCGCTACTCATCTTGTATAGACGAGAAAAATAAAGGAGGAGGAGTTGACCCGGTGGGTAAAAAGGAGTTGTGGCAGTATCTGACAGGATCCTCGAGGGGGTCAACGTAAAAATACTCTCGATTCATATGGATCAAAGGGAATTCAGTAACAGTATTGAAAGGTTATCTACGGAGCATATGGATCATCTGTCGTCCGGACAAATCAGGTGATATCCATTTAAGTCTATTTTATTAGTACATATTATTTTTCTTCGAGAACAATTACTCTTGTTTGTGCAAATCCTTATGCAGAATTCATCATTACAAAGGAGACCATCAAGCTATGGCCCTTGCCTACACCGGATGGGTCAATGGATAGGGTCATTTATAACCCGTCGAGATGCAACATATTTCAGCAATCCACTGTTCAACTATATGCCAGTTCATACCACGGTCAAGTATGGAGAGTCTCAAGCCAACTCCTCGAGTAGTCTTAAGACTCAGGGGCTATGATGGCATGACTCAGTAAATGTTGCCAGTTTGAGCAGATTCAAGAACTCCGGGTCATTGGAGGGAAGATAACCTGGTCCCGGAGGCTACTGCTATATTGATGAAAATTTAAAGGCCCTCGGAAAATTTCCGGCTCAAAATGAAGAATGCCGGTTTAAAATCCGGTTCAAGGGAAATCTGTTTTCTCACAAAGCTTTGAAGCTCTCAATTTTTGGTTTACAATTCTGGTTCAAAAAGAATTCATCTCTCGCAAGTTCGAGTTCTCAGAAAAATTAAAGGTTGCCAAAGAGAACTTGCTGCCATGATGCGCGGTTCATACATGGGTATCCTGCCTTATGGGCCCATCTTATTATGGTCACTTGGGGGCTTCCTGCTCATCGAGCATAGCTGTGAATATCCCTTTTGATCCGGCTTGTACGCCATGATTACAAAATACTTGGGGGCTTTCTGCTCAACGAGCATAGCCATGACTACCCTTTGATCCGGCTTACAGGCTGGGCTGTAAACATCACTTGGGGGCTTCCTGTTCAAACATAGGTGTATTCACCAAAGAGAACATAGCATCACTATCCTCTTGACAGGCTTGGAATGCCAGGTGTATTCACCAAAACTTTCCAGGTTATCTGTTCAAACATAGGTGTATTCACCAAACAGAACATAACCTTTCAGGCTTGGAATGCCAGGTGTATTCACCAAAACTTTCCAGGTTATCTGTTCAAACATAGGTGTATTCACCAAAGAGAACATAACCTTTCAGGCTTGGAAGCCAGGTGTATTCACCTAAAATCCCGGGTTATCCTGCCTTTTTAAGTCTGCCACTCCGCCTAGATTGACTGGAATGACCCGCCGTACTTTTGACAAGTCAATCATACACAGACCCTGAACTTGTCAAAGTTAAAACGGCGATTGGTTATGTGAGGTCAAGGTTTGCATGAAGGTTTAACTCAGTGGCTGTGCGGCCCTTGAAAGCACTTGAGATTTAGGCACGGCGGCCTATGAAAGCCTTGTTTTTTCTGATTTAATATTTCTATTTGAACTTTTTTGGGTTCATCTTTGTACCATATTGACATATGATTTAAAACGATTCAGGCCATGTAGCCTTAGTTTCTATGGCTCATATTTGAGTATATTTGTTGCTTTTGATAACCCGGTCCGGCTTTGGACTATAAGTCGCCAGTATATGATATTAAATACTTAGAAGCGTTGTGCTCTAAGTTTTGGGATATTACCCCTTGCTGCTTACGGCGTTGTAAGCCGGCAGTATATGACAATTGAACAGGGCATTATGTGCTCAATCTTTTGGGTTATCACCCTTTACCGCATCGGTATGATAAGCCGGCAGTGTGAACAAATATCACAGGTTTTCATCCCGGATTATATTATTCAAATCTTGAATAGGCAACATGGCTGGATTTTTATTATGGTTATCAGTAACCTGTATTATGATTGAGGTTTTCAAAGTCGCTTCAGCGCAATGGCTATTATTTTATCGATGGATATGATTTATTCTACAATGGAAGGAATAGTCCCGAGTCGCTGCAGGCTTACGACCCAGCACTTGGGGGCTACATTATTCAAATCATGATTATACCAAATATGGAAGTCTCATGTCGCCGCAGGCATACACCATGACACTTGGGGGCTAATGCAAGGTCATTTTTTGCTCACCTTATTGAAGACCCGACTCATCACATCGTAATGAGCTGGCCCTTGGGGGTTACCAATTGCTCCTGTAAAAAATTCCAAGTACACAAGCATTAATCCATTATATTGAAGGGTCCATTGCTCAGTTGGTAGAGCACAAGGCTCTTAACCTTGTGGACGTGGGCTCAAGCCCCATGGTGAGGGTTACATAATATGATGTTATTTTAGTGAAGTTCCAGCTCAGTATTATCTTACTAAGCCGGCCCTTGGGGGCTACACGTTGCTGTTCAAGTCTACATGATCATATCTACAAAGTCCCTGCTCATTATTGCATAATGACCCGGCCCTTGAGGGCTACACTGGTTGAAGTTTTTATGAGCATAAGGCAATTACAAGTCCCAGGTTGTTGCAAGCATGACAACCCGGCACTTGGGGGCTACATATGTGGAATATTCACTTTTGACTAGCGACTGAGATGAACAACTGGGATTTCTTCAAGGTTGCAACATTTATATTGAAGCAAGTCTTATGCTCTTACTACGCTCCCTTCTTAAGACTTGGGGACTACAAGTGATATGCATATAAGGGAGGTACATTTTCAAGCTTGATGTTAGCAACAATTATGACCCGGTGCCATCAATATTTACAAACCGACAATTTTGGCAATGTTAAACCGGCAAGTTTTACATCTTCAAGCCGGCTGAAGATCAGATGAGTATTTCAAAGACCAATATTTTCTTAAGCATTGGGAGCTGAGTCAAATGAATTATTCTTCACAATATTTCCGTGAGAAACCAACATCAGCAAATTGAGTATGAAGCTGGCTTATTGACCTGAATTTTCTGGAAGAAGGAAATGACAAGGAATTAAGGATGATCAGGTGCCGGCTTACAAGAATTCTTAACCCGGAGCACAATCTGTCAAATTTGTTATTGTGTTTGTTTTACAGGACCAGTTTAACATGGATAAATCCAAATTAAACTGGGGGCTAATGTCGGGGATATACCCCGCAGTATGACCTGGCCGGAAGTATGACCCGGCTAGGACTTGGTGTTTCATTGACAAACCACCCGAGCTTGGTGACTCGTTGGTGACCTGGCAGATTATAAGCCATATTGTAAGCCGGCAGATTGTAAGCCGGCGAACAGTTATAAGCCAGATGGTAAGCCAGCGGACAGATTATAAGCCAGATTATAAGTCAAATTTTAAGCTAGATGGTAAGCCGACATATAGTGGTAAGCCGGCCGACAATGGTAAGTCGGCACGATAGTCATAACCCGGCAGACAAAGTTGCCTGGGGTTAAGAAGCCCAAGACGTTAAGAAGCCCATGGAGAGAAGCCCGTGATGAGAAGTCAAAATAGTTTAAGTCCCAATCCGAGTTGGACTTTATATGGAACCCGCCCTTTCAACTTATATAAGGAGGGGCAGGGCACCCTAAGAGGGGGAGAGAATCTTAAGGCTAGGCACAACTAAAGGGGAGCCGGCTTATGCGGCGACTCCCTGATGAGCATAATGAGACCTAGCCACAAATAGCATGTAGGGCTATTACCGGATGATGTTTCCCGGGGTCCGAAGCTGTCTAAACCCTTGTCTTGTGTGTTAATCCGCCTCGCGTCTCTCGATTCCGATCAACCCCTCGCAAGCTACCACATAGATGTGCTGGCCTCACGACTAAGTCCTCACACTAGGACATCTGCCGTGACAATTCCACTGTAATGCCCCGGATCCGATGCGCCAGGTGTCTGCCAGTTATTCTGTAACGCCCACGATGCGGCTATATCTCCCACGTGTCGAGGCACGACTTAGAGGCATAACCGCATAGTGGTTTTGTCGCAAGAAGGGTCATCTTCACACAATCCCATGTAATGAACAAGAATGGGATAAAGAGTTGGCTTACAATCGCCACTTCACACAATACATAAATATCATCATACATCATCCAAAATACAAACATATAGACCGACTACGGTCAAAATCCAGATGAAAATAAGACAACCCCAAATGCTAGATCCCCGATCGTCCCAACTGGGCTCCACTACTGATCATCAGGAAAAGACACATAGTAACGACCACGTTCTTCGTCGAACTCCCACTTGAGATCGACGCCATCATCTGCACTGGCATCGTCGGCACCTGCAACTGGTGTTGGAAGTATCTGTGAGTCACGGGGACTCAGCAATCTCACACCCGCGAGATCAAGACTATTTAAGCTTATAGGACAGAGAGGTGCAAAGAGGTGGAGCT
>NC_057802.1:262542071-262543354 GCF_018294505.1 Triticum aestivum
CGTGTCCGGCTCCGCCCGGACGTGTCCGGCGGCGGAGTGGGACGAGGGCTAGGGTTAGACTGCAGTTCGTTTTTCGGGATGCCCACACATTTATAGGTAGAGGGAGCTAGGAGACTCCAAATGAGGTGCGGTTTTCGCCCACACGATCGTGATCGAACGACCTAGAGCATGGAAGAGAGTTTGGTGGGCTTTGGGCTGGTTTTGGAGGGGGTTTTTGCTGGATACTCAAATGGACTTTGCGGAGGCCCGGTTAACCGTTGGAGTACCAAACGACCTCCGAATGGAACGAAACTTGACCGGTAGTCTCCGGGTGGTATAATAAAACCACTTGACAAGCCTCGGTCCATTCCGAGAAAGTTTGACCCACGCACACGAAAGAAAACTAGAGGGGTGCACCGGAGGAGATAGGAGCGCCGGATTGGAAAACGGACAACGGGGAAAATGCTCAGATGCACAAGACGAACACGTATGCGAATGCAATGCACATGATGACATGATATGAAAATGCATGACATGACAAAATACAAAACGAAAGACAAAACCCAATAACGGAGGGAAAACATATCACATAGCCGGAAATGGCAAGAGTCGGAGTTACAATTATAGCAAGTTACATGCGGGGTGTTACATATTCGTCATTGTTGCCATGTCTTTTGCTTGCGTATTGCATTTTGCCATGTCATCATATGCATTGCATCATCATGTTTTTCAAAACTTGCATCCGAGCATTTTCCCCGTTGTCCGTTTTGCAATCCGGCACTCCCACCTCCTCCGGCGCACCCCTCTTGTTTCTTTTTCGTGAGCGGGCGTTGAACGTTCTCGGAATGGACCGAGGCTTGCCAAGTGGCCTTGGTATACCACTGATAGACCACCTGTCAAGTTCCGTGCCATTTGGAGGTCGTTTGATGCTCCAACGGTTAACCGGGTAACCGCAAAGTCCGTTCGTGTGTTGCAGCAAAACCCCCCTTTCAAACAGCCCCAAAACCCCTCTAAGTCTCCACCATGCTCTCGGTCGTTCGATCACGATCGCGTGGGCGAAAACCGCACCCCGTTTGGACTCTCCTAGCTCCCTCTACCTATATAAACACCTCCCTCCTCCAAAATCGCAGTCCAAACCCTAAATTTCCTCCCTCACCGCACCGGACATGTCCGACCCGCCGCCGGACGCCTGCGCCGCCGCGCCCAGCGAATCCGCTCGCGCCACATCACCCCGTGCCTCCTCTCTCTCCTCCCCGCCGCCGCGGCCCGCGGAGCCCATCCAGGGCCGCGCGGGCCCGAGTCGC